>NC_143498.1:40497600-40801400 GCF_051622355.1 Phaseolus vulgaris | reverse complement strand
GTATCAACAGTAATAAAAGAGTATTGTTTGCTTAAGACATGTAATCTTTCATGTGAAGGGTGTCCTAGTCTATAATGCCATAGTGTTTTGTCTATGATATTACAATTAATAAAAGGAGCAAAACAATGCGGTTTAGATTGACTAGAAGCAGGCAAGGTAGTGACAAGATACAAGCCAGCAGTGGCTTTAACTGTACCAATCATCTCTTGAGTGAGATTGTCTTGTATAATGCAGTGGGTTGAAGTGAAAGTTAAAGTGCATTTAAGTTGGTGTGTGAGTTTAGAAACAGATATTAAGTTTAATTGAAAATGAGGCACGTATAACACATCAGACAAATAAAACTGATCAGAAAAACGTACTAAACCAGAATATGTGGCATAAACAGTTTGGCCATTTGGAAGACTAATTAAGACAGGTTTAATTTTAGTATAAGTAGTAAAAACGTTCAAATTGTGACAAACATGATCAGTGGCACCAGAATCAATAATCCAAGATTCTTTTATAGAAGATAGTGAAGAGAGAAACTTACCTGTTGAAGAATGCTCAGTATTGGGGATTTCATCCGTAGAGATGCTGCCGACTTGATTAATTTGAGTGTGAGAGGCAGGATCCTCAAGGTTTTGCTGACGCAAAATGTTGGTAAGGAATTGGCACTGTTGTGATGTAAGTTGAATCCCCTTTACATCCTGTTCTTTAGGAAAAAGCTCAGAAAAAGTGTCAGTAGTAATCATATTATTGGCTTGGGATGTCCAATTGGTGAATTTGTAGCCAGGAGGGAACCCATGCTTTTTATAACAGGTGTCAACAGTGTGGCCAAGACGATTACAAAAAGTGCAGACTTTTCTAGTAAAAGAAAACTTTGAGGTTTTAACATTACCAGGAAAACCCACTTTGTGAAAACAAACAGCCTCAGTATGACCATATTTACCACAAAAATTGCATGTAATAGTGTGACTACTATTAAGACTATGAAGACTAGGGTTTTCATTAAACATTGCCTAAAAGATTTTTAAAAACAATCAAGATTTTGAAAGAGAACAGAGAAAAAAAAAATAACCAAGAACAGCAAAGAGGGAAATAAAAATCAGAGAGAAGCGCAGCAGAACTCTTCATTCGAAGAGCTCTGATACCATATTACAGTAAATGAAGATGAATATTCCTTGTCTGATGTGATGCTTTTAATGTAGCATACGTAATCGCACGTAATCGTAATGAAGAAAGAGAGGTTTTGATGAACCCTAATTGTAGAGAAAAATAAATATAAAAGAAACTTTTATTCACTTGTATATTAGAGAGTAAAATACATGGTGTATATATAAGAAAAAGATTAAGACCTAGCTGAAACAGAAAAAGGAAAGTTGGGTCAAACAAACAAAGCCTAATAATTTAAAATAGAAAAATAAATATATTAACAGTTTGTTTGAAGAGAAAGGTTGAGATTGAACTTTTGATTGAAAATGTGCTTTCATAGAAGATTTTGAATTTGATTTTATGAATTTAAAAATAAATGATGAAAGAGATACGAAATGCTATATCTGCAAGATCACTCCTTTTCAATCATTCAACCAAACTTTTCTTGGGTCCTTCAAACCCTATTCTTCTCCCTTTCTTCTTCAATGGGTCAAAAAGACCACTTGCGCCCTTCAACGACCCTTCCGCAACGTCATTGAAATCTTCGAAGACGCGATTTGGGTGAGTCCATCACCAACGATTAACATAACAGTTTGAATCAACAAACAATTTTTTATTTGATAAGGAGCAGTTTTTCATTTGATTTACACAACAATTTTTTTATTCAAATAGATGGTCATTTCTTACCCTTTATTCTTTCATTCCAAGAAACTTACGCATTGGTACATGCTCCTTTTCTCTTTGTTCGTTTTGCTCCTTTTCTCTATGTTCATGTTGCTCCTTTTCTCTCTCTTTTAATTTTTCAAATTCTCATTCATTTGTTGTTTTATTGGGATTCCATGTCCCTGTTTCATTCGAGCAGGGCATATAAATTCGTTTTGGAACATAAACGTCAAATCTCAATGGCAATTGGTGTTTCTTCTAGAAAAATCTCACTTCGCAAAATCCTTTCTATTTTGCTTTTATATTCTATTGGATGAAAATTAGTGTTGCATTTTTTGTTGATTGATTGTGGATTTTAGGATTCTACATTGGCTTTGGATCACTGATTGGAAAATCTCGAGAAGCTTTGGTGTTTTCGGTATATTATGGGAGCATCTCTCCAAGGTTTATTTGTTTTCAATGAACAAAATATTGGTTGTTGTCTAATGACTATGCAAGTTTTATTGTCTAATAAGGGATCTAGCCTATACTCAAGACTAGAAAAGATATTGATGTAAGTTCTTGGGAAGAAGAATTTGTTGATGACCTTCCTGAGCAGCATAATGAGTTAGTTTTCTGATCATTAGTTTAACATTTCTTCCATTTAAATATATAAAAAAAATATCTTTTGTAATAAAAAATAATCGGTGGTAAATTACCACTGGTGATCAATTATATATATATATATTTTATTCACTATAAAAAAAACGTGTATGTAGTTGTGGTTATTTTCGTATAACCTGACGTCTATAACCACCATATTATACGTGTATGGTGGTACCGCATACCGCTAGAATTCTTACCGCCACAAAGTTTAATGTGACGGTCAATTGAGAACCGATGTAGCAAACTGTCATATAATACATTGTATAAAATGACAATTTTAAGCGCGTAATAAATATTAGTTATAAATATCATAATTTTGAAACTGAGTAAACCAATTTTAGTGTAAATAATGATAATGTTAAACATCACTTAATACAGTATAATATAACATTTATAATAACCATTATGACTTTTGTAACAACGTGTTTTTTTAAAAAACAGAACCCCCTGCACACATTATTCTTCCTTATCTCCATTCTCTCTCTCCAATTCTCTTCTCTCCCTCTCTCTTAATTTCTCTCCCAATCTTCATCTATTTTAGAATCTGATCATACCACGTTGTAGCTGGCGAGTTAAGGAACATTTCTACCCGATCAGATTTTCAAACAGAGTAAGTTCATTTTTACTCTAAATATCCTTTGTTCTCTGTTTTTCCTTAGGATTTAGTCATCAATCTTGGTGGGGTCAGTTGAGAAGTTTAATCCTCTCAACTTATTCTACTATATACTGAAATTTTGTTCTGTTTGGATAATTTGCATTAGGCCCGTAAATCTTGAAGCTTATCCAAACGGTGGGGAATAAAATTCTAAAAGTTGTTTGGAAAGCAAGCAATTGAGGTAAGGGAAGCTAAATTTAATTTTTAATAGCACCCTAGGATAGAAAATCTGAATGCGGAAGGGACGTGGTCCCAATATTCAATTTTTCTTGCAGGGATGTCGTGTGTTTATATATTGGGTTGTTTGTTTATATATTATTTAAATTTGTAAAAATATTATATTTTGATGGTTTAATATTTAAGTGTTTTTTTATGTTAATTACGCTTTTGAATATTGTGGATCACTTTTTGAATGATATTGTATGACGGAATGGTATGGAATTGAATTCATACATTTGGGATAATGTATGGACTGATGTTTGTTGTGTATTAAGTATTCATGCCTATGTGGTAACAGAGATCTCCGAGCTTCACTGATGATCTAAGTCACATAGACTAAGATATCAGGTGGTGAGAAGCTGATGGGGGAGTTCATGCACACCGTGACATATGAGATGCACGGCTTGGGTTGTATTGAACTTACCCTGATCCTTTCTGTTGGATTCGCTGGTAATCTTTGGATCAGGTGTTAGTCTCTGGTAGGACTTACTTAATACGGGTCTTCCGGAAGATGTTGTTTGTTGAATATCTTGGATGTGTAGATCCATGTGAGATCTATGTGATTGTTTTAATGTTGGGATTTGAAGAAGATTGTATAATTTGAGAAATTAATCATGTAACTTGGTTTTCTCTTTTGATTTAATTGCGTATATTATAAAATTCTATTTTCACTAGCTTACCCTTGCTTTTCTTGCTGTGTTTGAACTGCGATGACTGTACTACGTACACGAGCAGATGATCTTACAGGTGTCTGAGGATCAGAAGAGTTTTAAGGCGTTGATTTTGAAACTTATATTGTAAATATTTGTATTTCTATATATCCTAATCACGTATTAGGAATATTTTGAAAAACTGTAAGCTTGTATAGAAATATGTAGAACCGGTATTGTAATAGTTATATGTAAATTATGGGGTGTTACAACTTTCATAATATGAGTATTAAATATTTATTTTATTTTTAATATTTGTAATAGTTTATTCAATTCAGTTTTATAATTTGAATTCATAATATTATTTAATTTGATATTATAATTAAATTTCAATATACAGTTAAATTTCATTATATAATTAAATTGTAACATAAACTATAATTAAAATTAATAAATATAATAATTAAAATTGATAAATATAATAATCAAAGAAAACTTAAAGAGAATCAAAATGCTAACATTAAGTTATCAAAATATCAATCAATTTTAGTTTTCAACTTCAGTATATGCAAGAAAGAATATGCCACTCTAGTCTTCATCAGCAAACTTGGTCCTTTTCCCAGCATGATCAATCACAAAATTAAATTTCAGTACACAATTAAATTTCATAATATAAATAAATTATAAGATAAACTAATTTCATAATATAATTAAACTTAATATATATTAATAATTAAATAATAAATTAATTTCATAATATAATTAAATTTGATAAATATTAATAATTGAATAATATAAATGAAGATCAGGATTTTTTTAAATGGAAAACAACAAATATAAATGAAAGGTGGCCCACGTACACAGCAAATGAATCAGCAAATTGAAAGCACTTTGTTTGCAAAATGCATATGCATGTAAAAGCAATAAATGAAAAAGTGAATGGTTCCACATATACCAACAATTGGTACATAAACGTAGACCATGCAACAACAAAAGTAACAAACCCAAGGCCTTAAAATATGAAAATATATATAATGCTCTCAGATTTGCATGCAATTTGGCAATAAATGGTGGTGACCAACACGCATGCTAACATGTCATGCGAGAATGGAAAAGAAAGCATGCGAGAGAAATGAATAGCGAAATATTAAAAAAATAATAATTATCAAATTATTTAATAATAATAAAATTTTATGATTAATGGATCTATCTAATTAAATTGTAATTTAAAGGGAGACTCCCTACATTAGTATATATTTCGTATATATAAAGTGATGTAAATATACAATAAAAATTTATTTCTTCTTACCATCTTTTTACATACAATTTTTTTATACAAAATTTAACAATAAATAGTAAGATGCAAAAAGATCGTTGTCATAACAAAGAACATCCCACAACAACTAGCCTATCCTACAACAACTGGCCTGCAAAATTGGAGAAACCTCAGAATAATTAATTAGTTAATTACAACTTTTTAAGCTTCAATGAGATAAGGTACATCCCCATAAAAGAATCATATCTCATGTAATTTATGTAGGATTAACTGCACTGCAGAGTATTAGAGAACTGAACTATGGCTAACCAAATTGAAAAGGCTTACATGAGCTCAAGGACATGAGCAAATGCCACACCAGAATTATAAAATATAACGGATAATAGGTGTATGATTTACAAGTGCCAAGGATGAAAGAAAATGATAAGTAACCAAGGTCATAATTTACCCCTATTAATGTGACTAAGATTCGAGCTCCACTGCAATCCAAAGGATGCCCCAATGATACAACTCCACCATGTACATTAACTTTTTCCTACATTTGATAGGAAATACATGAATTATCTATTATTAAGTCATTGATGAAAATCAATTGTCCACTTCTGGTTCAGGATGTATTTTAGGCTGTAATGATATTTTTTTTTATAATAAAATGCCTATTTAATAGGTAATGCCTCCATCTCTGTATAGCCTACTTCCAACAATTCCTTTTCATAAGTTGAATAAGACTGTTGTTGCTTATTAAAAGCTTTGCTAATATAAGCAATAGGATGATTTTCTTGCATTAAAACTGCCCCAATTCTGTAGCCAGAAGCATCCACCTCAATAACAAAATTTTGTGAGAGGTTTGGGAGTGCCAAAATTGGTGTGCTACTCATTATTGTTTTCAGTTTTTCAAAAGCTTGTACAGTTGTATCAGTCCATGTAAAATTGTCTCTCCTTAACATATCATTTAGGGTTTAGTTATCACTCCATAGCCTTTAACAAATCGCGTGTGAAAATCGGCTAGCCCCAAAAAACCCCTTAACTGCTTTAGTGTCTGAGGTAAAGGCCAGTTGACAATGGTTGCAATTTTATTAGGATCAGTAGAAACACCTTTCCATGATATGATATGTCATAAGTATTCCACGCTATCCACTGCAAAATAACACTTAGATCTTTTCGAAAATAAAGAATTGAGTCTAAGGGTTACCAGGACTTGTCTCAGTTGTTTGTAGATGTTCCGTCAAATTCCTACTGTAAATGAGGATGTCATCAAAGAAAACCAATAAAAATTTCCTCAAAGACTGTTGAAATATTGTGTCATGAGGCCCTGAAAAGTATCAGCTGCATCAGTAAGCCTGAAGGGCATCACCAAGTATTCATAACGCCCTGAGTGTGTTCTGAATGTTGTTTTCCATATATCTGTAGGGTCCATTCTTACTTGATTGTACCCTGCTCTCAAGTCAATTTTCGAAAAGATTGTGGAGCTTTTAAGTTCATCGAACAAGTCATCAACTAAGGGAATATGAAACTTTTTTTTCATTGTACCCTTGTTTAACTCCCTGTAGTCCACGCATAACCGCCATGATCCATCTTTCCTTCCCACCAAAACTACTTGACTTGCATAGGGGCTAGTGCTGTTCTGAATGATTTCAGACTTCAAATATTCCTGTATAAGTTTGTCAATAATGTCTTTTTGGTTTTTAACATACATATATGGTCTCCTATTTACCGGGTCTATGCCTTGACTCAAGGTTATTTGGTGATCATGTGTTGTCCTGAATGGAGGTAAGTGAGAGGGTGTTGATCTTCCTCAGCAAGTATATTGAATCAATTGTAATATAGTACTATTTAAAGTACGAATGTCGAATCCACAGGGAACGATTCTAATTAAGATGTTCTGATATAAAACTCATTAAGTATAGAAAATAATTGTGAGAACTTGTTCATAACCAAAATAAAACCTTCATCAGAAATAACCCTAAGTTTAATATTTGATTCAACAAGTAACAAACTAACTTACCAAATATAGATAAAAATAGTTGGGATTGAATTTCTATCTCAGTCACCTATATTTTGGAATAATACAGTACATAATTCTCAAAACTACTTATTCTTGATGTTGTAATTTAAAGTTATTCACCTTGATTCCTCACAGATGAAATTTATAAGATAATTTCTCAAATACTGATTCCTCATATATCTAACAAATCATCCAACTTTATGAACATAATTATGATGCAATTAATAACCTGAAATTTATTCCTAGCATTACAAATTATCAAGTATTTTCGTCTATTTAAGATCCTTAAAAATACTTTCCAATTAAATTTAAGGACCAAAATCAAGACTTCATTGATCAGACAGAATCAAACAATAAGCATGAAACGAAAATACCAAGAACAAGTAGAAAAGAGAATATTATATATATATATATATATATATATATATATATATATATATATATCACCAAGAATACATTTGATAAGAGTAGATTATATTCTTTACCAAGTTGAAAGCACTTAGCCACTCATGATAGCTTCTTCAATCTTCATTCCTGGTCTGAATTGTATAACAAAGTTGATATGAGCAAGTTCTTCTCTAAAGAAGAGAGTTTTCTTCTTTGTCTCACTAACTTCTCTCTAAAGACCTCCTATCTTTTTCCATCGCCTCTGTTTTAACTCTGTTCAAAATTTATTTAATGAAATCTAGCTCAAGCGAGCCAATTTAGCTTAGGCTAAACTTTTCGGTGTTGTTTTAGCTTGAGCTAGCGATTCTAGCCTGAGCTAGACTAGTATTGCACCATTAATTTAATATGGATAATTTTAGCCTGAGCTAAATCTTCTAGCTTAAGCGAGATGCTTCCTTTAATTTTTCCTTCTTTACTCATTCTTATGATCCAATTAAGTCTTTGCTTTCTTTCTTTTAATGTTTCATATTCATCTAAAATTTACACAAAAATTGAGATTAAATTTCTTCATTTGTTTCTCGGTTCAAAATATATAATCGGATTCAATAATTCTCATATTAAGGTAATTTTTTGACATTAAGCAACAATTAAGTTCCAAAGTATTCAATTTTCTCAATTATAAATACTACACATTAGCACTTATCAGTGGGTTCTTGAAACACATCTTGAAACTCGTCCAATAACTCTTCTACTTCAAGAGGTAATTTTGATTGGTCCACCTGGACATGGGCATGGGTTGTTAAAGACTATAATAAAGTTCCCGTTTCATCCCTTACTTGCATCAACGAGAGGTGCACTCCATCGGCTAATGTTTTACAAAACTGTTGTTTCTTAATAGTTTTTACCTTATTTGTTGTCGCTACTCTTAACACATGTCTCATTCCTTAGACTTTAAACTCCATAGTAAGTTTATCAAAGTTCCAGATGATATTGCCTAGTTGTATTAGCCATTCTATGCCCAAGACCAAGTCGCAACACCCCAATGAAAGTAACAACATATCTGCTCTACAATTTGTATGTTGAATAGTCCACTTGAAATTCTTGACCATAGAAGAAATTGATATTTTAGATCCATCCGCCACCACAACATTCAAAGGTTGCATTTGTTCAATTGTACACCCATAGTTTTTAGCAACTTGAACATCCAAGAAATTGTGAGTACTGCCACTGTCAATCAAAATGTGCATTGTTTTTTTCTGATAATATCCCGTAATCCTCATGGTTCGAAGCCTTGTTACCCCCGTTAATGCATTAACAGAGATCTGTGGTTCAGCCGACTGTGTTGGCTCCCTCTCCTCATTGATAGTATCCTTAACGTTAATGTCATCGTTGTCCATCTCCATCACATGAATCTGCAATTTCTTATGAACCAAACTATGCTCCATAGAATAAGGTTCATCACAAAAATAGCATAGTCCTTTCGCTCTCCTCTCTGACATGTATGTCGGTGTAAGGTTTCTCTGAAATTTGGGTTTGGTATGTGAATTTGGTTGAAACCCCATTGGAGATGCCGGTGCAGGACCCAATACTCCTCTTTGATTCTTGTTAGAATTAAAGACAAGATTAGCAGCCTCATACATCCTTGCAAGGGAAAAAGCCCGACTCATAGTTGGAGGCTAAAACATTCTAACAATCATTTGTACATCCTTCTTGATGTCACCAAGAAAACAGCTTAAAACATAAGTATCGGAAAGATTCAATCTTATAATAATTGAATCAAATTCTTCATGATACTCAGTCACGAAATTCCTTTGCCACAGTCTCATTAGCTCTGCCATAGGATCATCACATATATTGTCAAATCGCTCGGTCAATCGTTTAGTAAAATTAGACCACAACAATAAAGAGGAATGGGGAAAAGTCTTGGTTAAAGTCGTGTGCCACTACAAACTTTACCTTCCAAATGAAAAATAGCCAGTTTCACTTTAATTTCATCTGGGTATTATCGATCAAGAAGTAATTATCGCATTGATGGATCTAAGAATGATGTTGTCTCCATTAAATCTAGGAAAATCAATTCTGGCCAATCGGATACCGCAGATGTATGAAGAAGAAGAATGACGTTTTGTGTGCGCAGCTGACTCTGGTGGCAGATTGATGCTTTTAACATTAGTATTTTGTTTCACCAGAACTTGGATGGTTTCTTTCAAGGACATAACTAATTCAATAAATCGAGAATCCATGTGTGTTGACAAACGTTCTTCCATGTCTTTCATGGCTTGAGCGAAACGTGTAGCATCGACCATAGTCACAAGGTCTCCAAAATACCAAGATGATACCACAAGCTTAAGACATGTTTATGAGTTCATATGATCACGAAAATGGAAGAAATAGATGAAGAAGAGAGAAGACTTATGTGGTTGAAGAACTTGGTTGATGAACACGCCACTTGAAGTGTGAATGCTCCAAGATAAGTGTGCAATGCCGCCACTTGAGAGAACCAAGGCACTCAAGATGAGACTAGGAAGAGGAGAAGACAAGTTCTCACTACACTCAATCACCAATTTGGGAGAGTTTTGATACTACAAATTCCAATTCTGAATTATGAAGGACCCAAGCCGTCTTTTTATAGGAGCAAGGGCCGGTCATGAAGCTTACAAAGCTTGTACCACAAGCTACTCAAAAGTCTCCTAAGCTAACGCCTATAGTGACTTTATGAAGAGTCACCTTCTAGAAAATTCTAAACTAATGCCTAAAGATGTTTTACAAAAGAGGTATCTATGGTTTTCCTCTAAGCACCTTCCTAAACACTATTCTATATTATTTACAATTTTATACAAAAGAGACTATAAAGAGAGATATTTAAATGAAGCCTATTCTTGAAAGTTTGTAGACTTCTTTGGCTTTAGGCCTGATCCTCTCTTTATTTTATGTCTTCTTTTAATTTTGAGAAGACTAGAAGGAAGAACTTCAAATGTGTAGGTGAATGACCTCTTTCTTCATTAATAAAAGCCTCCTTTATTTGATTCTCATCATACTCCTCGAGTTAGAGAGAATTCGACCGCGAATTCTGAATCCCTGCATATAACAAAGTCAGTTTATTTTTACAATTAAAAGTTGAAGAAAAAAGCAAACATGAATTAGAAGTTGGAAGCAGTGGGAGTTCAGAAAAAGAAGTCCTATAAACATACCAAGTTGGAAAAATTTGTTTGGGAATGATGATATCTTTTGGAAAAAGTCCTCTTAAATGGTGAAAATCATTAGGAGGTATGAAAAAATCATCCCTAACATTCTTTAACCAAGTTGGTGTTGAAATAGGAACCTTGGGTAATGAAAAAGATAAAGAATAAAAAGACCTTGGAGGTTCAACTTGAGGCATAGCACGAGTCAACATGATGGATTTAGTGGAGAAAGTGGTGTGACTCGGTTTAGTACTTACTTCTTTTTCTTTCTCATTTTCTCTTTTAGTTTTCATTTTCATTTGGTCCTCATGAACCTCTTTGGGAGAGAGGGGTTTTAAGATAACCTTGCGCCCTTAGAAGGAAAAAGACATTGTATTGGATAGGCCATCATGTAAAACATGTCTATCATATTGCCAAGGCCTTCCTAAAAGAAGATGAGTTGCTTCCATGGGTACAACATCACATAAAACCTCATCTTTATACTTTCCTATTGCAAAGTTAATGAGGACTTGTTTGTTCACCATTATTTCACCTTCAGTACTTAACCATTGCAACTTATAAGGCTTGGTATGAGAGATAGTGGGTAAGGCTAACTTCTCCACAACTCTTGTACTAGCCACATTGGTGCAACTACCCCCATCAATAATCAAGGAACATAACTTGTTGTTGATAAGGCAGCGGGTGTGAAAAATATTTTCCCTTTGAGTATCATGCAAAGATTTTGGAATTGTGCCCAACATACGCCTTATCATCAATAAGTCACCTTCACAAGGACTTTCGCTCTCAATCTCACTTGATGGCTTAGAAGGTGAAGAATGCCTAGATGAATTGGAATCATGCTCACTCATCACAATGCCATTATGCACAAACATATTTCTTTTAGAAGGACAATTAGCCGCAATGTGACCATAACCCATACACTTAAAGCATTTCTTACTAGACGATTTAATGGGTGATATATGAGTAGAAGTAGAAGGCTTAGACTCTTTAGGTGTGAAAGAAGAATCTTTAGAAGGAAATTTTGAAAAAGACTTTTTATTTTTCCAAGAATTGTTGTAGTAACCATCATTAGGAGCATTTTTCTTTCCAAGTTGGGCTTCCACCTTCATTGCAAGATGAACCAAAGAACCCAATGATGAATACTCTTGAAGCTCAACAATATCTTGAATATCCTTCTTTAGACCACTCACAAACCTAGCTATCATAGCTTCCTCACTTTCTTTCAAATTAATTTTAAGTAAAAGCATTTCTAACTCCTTAAAATAAGCATCCACACTTAGCGTGCCTTGTTGAAACCTTTGGAGCTTCAACATGAGGTCTTTCCTAAAGTGTGGTGGCACAAATCTAAGGCGCATGCGTTCCTTTAAAGTGTCCCAAGAGTCCACGTGAGGACCCTTGTTATAGATAATGTCTTTTACAACACTATGCCACTATTTCATGGCATAAACAATGAATTCTAAGGAGGCTATCTTAACCTTTTGATCTTCTTTGACCTCATGGACATCAAAGATTTGTTCACATTTAGCCTCCCAATCTAAGTACACATTAGGATCACTATCACCACTAAAACTAGGGACTTTTACAAAAGAAATTTTAGCCTTGGCTTTTTGGTGATATCCATCTTCACGGTAATGTCTATCTCCATGAGCGTGAGGTCTATATCCATGAAAATGGTGATGATGTCTCCTTCTTCTATGTTCCTCTTCACGGCCATGATCATTGGAAGAACCTCTAGATGAAAGTCTATGAGAATGACGCTCTTCATTGATAGAATTAGAGGACCTAGGTTGCTTCATGTCAACTCTTTGTAATCTTTCCTCCAACCTTCTTATAGCTTCATCTTTGAGAGTAATGGTTCGTTTTGCTTTTTTTAATTCATCAAGAACAAAAGCTTTTCTAGGAGAATGTTGTTTAGAAGAATCACTGCTGGAATATGAAGCCATTTATAAAAGAAAACAGCAAACAAAATAGCACACAAATGTTAAGAAAACAATGTTAGCAAACACAAAATGTAGAACAAATGCCGAAGTGAAGTGTCACTTAAAGCACTCCAAAGAAAGAATACTCCCCTTTACCAATCTGATCTTGAGGCCTTTAGTAACCTCAAATGAAAGATGTCAAAGCAATAGCACATAATCTCAAAGCTAATCACCACAAAACCAATGAACAATGAAAGACAAACAAGAAAAGGCTATAACAAAAGGAATACAAGATATATGACAAACTCAAAGAGTATTGAAGAAAAGACAAGCAAGAAAATAAGGTACTCAATGAAAAAGAAGGCACACAAAAGAGACCAAAAGAAAAGCACTAGATTAGATAAAGAAAACAAAAACAGAACTACTTGGAAAAAAAAAATTAGGCAAACTGTGCGAAATGTTTACTGATTTATCTGGAATGATATAAAGCGAACTGGATTATGAAATTGTAACCACAGAAAGTTCAAGATCTTAGCTTACTCAAAAACAGTCACTACAAAAAAAAAGGTTTTAGTGGAGGTTATTTAGCGGAGGTTAACATAACTCTAGGAATTGATTTAATTAATAGAGGTTTTTTCTAAAACCTCAACAAAATAACGGAGGTTTTTTAACCTTAGTTAAATTCCAAAGGTTTATTCTAAAACCTCGGCAATATGACGGAGATTTTTTTAACCTTCATTAATTTTCAAAGGTTTATTTTAAAACCTCCGCAAAATAACTGAGGTTTTTTTAACCTTCATTAATTTCCATAGGTTTATTTCAAAACATCCACAAAATAACGGAGATTTTTTAACCTTAGTTAATTTCCAAAGGTTTATTTTAAAACCTCCGCAAAATAGTTGAGACATTTTAACCTTTGTTAAGTTTCATTAATTTATTCTAAAATCTCATCAAAATAATGGAGTTTTTTTAATTTTCATTAAGTTTGAAATGTTTATTGTAAAACATCAATAAAATATTTTAAATTTTCTCAAATTTCAATAAATAAATATAATTAAATTTTTTTTAAAATAATTTAAATATATTTGATAACTAAATTCTTAAAGTTTTTGAATGTGTAAGTTTAAACATATAATTTTTTTTATAAAATATTCTTAATTTTTAATATTTATTTAATTAAAATTAATTAATTTTTTATTTATTTTATATAAATATTTTTAATAAAAAAAGAAAAATTATCTTTTTTTTTAACTTTTCCAAAGATTTATTTTCAAACCTTAGGAAAATACTCACTTTTTCAAACTTTTGACTAAAAAAATCATTATTGTTTCTCCTCCTCCACCGTAGCTACTTCTCCTCTTCCATCGTAGAGCTACTTCTCATCCTCTACCACAGAGCTTCTCCTCCTTCACCACGGACCTGTTTCTCCTCCTCCACCACGGACCTGCTTTTGCTGCTTCATCACGGTAATTGGTTTCTTCTTCCTCTTCTCAGTACTTATTCTCTTTCACGCCCCTATACGCTCCACCACCATTGTTCTCTTCGGCGAACGCAACTCCACCGTCATCACCATCGATTTTGCTCTTTTTTTCATTGTCCTTTCTCTGTTTCCATTGTCGATTTCTTCAGTTGGCATTGAATTTTCTAAGTTGCTCGTGTCGTGTTCGCAAATGCTTATTTGAATCAGTAGTTGAAGCATAATCCCTAACGCTTGACCGAAATAAAAATGTTAACGATTTTGTTACAGGTCCAACAAATACGAGGCCACTAAGTTAAGTTATGATAAGACCTATAAACTTTCGAATTAAGACTGTTATTGTGAAGAGAGGGTTGAAGTTTCTTCGTGAACTCATTAGTTTGTGCTTATAGGTCTTATTAAGGAGGAATTTAGCATTTTACTTGGAAAAAATGAATTGGTGTTTTCTTTGGGTTTGCTGGTGAATTAAATTAGGTTATTTTTGGTAAGGATCCATTTAACTAAACTTTGGTGTTGCGAAGAGAGTTGCTGAATTGGTTGGGAAGAGGCCTTATTTCAGCACTGAGGAGCATGATGTGTGTCAGATTCTAAATTTTGTAGAAGAAGAAGGGTGGTGAATTGATCAATGATTCAAGGTTTTATACATCACTGATTAGAATGATGATTGTTGGGTTCTAAATTTTGCAATAGAAGAATGAGAATGGATTAATCAATGATCCAAGGTTCTAAATTGCAATCGCATATTCAAATTATTGTGAGCCAGTTAGCTACGAGCTCACAAAAGTTGTTTAATAATATGGAATGGTAACGATTTTCTTTGGTTTGGTATTTTTTTTACCTGGTATAGACAGAACTTCCTAAGTTCTAATTGAATTTTGCGAGCTGAACCACGAGGTGAAAGTGCTTTGATTGGTTTGTACTTGGTCTTTTATATGTTGCTAAATAATGAGAAACATGTATGGTTCTTTCAAGTTGTATATCATGTTATTATTGTCTTAGTCATTTGATATGGTTTGATGAATGTGCATAGTTTGTTTGATTTCTCTGTAGAGGGTGTTTCTTCTTTCTTAGAAGATTTTTTTAGGTTTTTTTAAACTTTGTGTAGTTTGTTTCTATTCCGTTTTTGAAGGCTAGATCAAATGCAGGAGGAAAATTTGTGTTTTGATTAGGATGCGAAAGAAAAACAGTCAATCATGTTAAATTTACCATGTTTCATCTTTCATGTTTTATGTTTAGGAGGTGTAAAGGCATCTCTTTCTGCACATAAATGTCCTTTAGACAGTATAAGATGGAGACCTGTGTGTGCTAATAACAAACTGTGTTAGTTACCATTAAGAAAGCAATTTTGCTTATATTATTACAAACTGGTTGCTGAATGTTGCAGGATACATTACTACTAACTAATGGTGAGCTAGACACAGTTGTTGAAGCTTTGAGCACAACAAGTTCTCACATTCAGTAAGTTGTTGGAATTTTGCCAATCCATTACCTTTTTGCTATTTGAACTAATTTTTTTATCGCTGAAAAGTTGAATATGCTTAAATCCATTTGGATGGGTTCAAGTCGAGATTTAAACCATTTAGAATTGCTAACCACCTAGACTAACTCTCCTGCACCACCACATGAAAAACCTGCTTTTCATAAATTATTTGACATTTGTTAGTCTAGCTTTTTCATTGTTACTAGATGCTTTATATCTTTTAACTCCTTCCTGGGCTAGCAACTTCTGTTTTCCTATTTTTGTTAAAAACTGTTTCACTTTTGTTATGTGTTGGGCTGGGTTGATATTATGGTTTTTGAGTAGTATCTTTTAGCCCTTTCCTTTCAGCAAACCAATAACATCTAAATCTCTTCGTACTTAAGCATCCAAGGGAGAATTGTGTCCTTTTCCGGTTTGTCATTAATTTTCACGTCCCCATTCTGTTAGTTTATTTGCACATAATGCCAAACCAAGTAGCTAGGCAACTTGCGGAATTAAAGAGAATAATTATACTGACTGCAAGTTTATTTAAATATAACCATATATAAATTTAATTAAAAAAGAGATTATTTGGATTGAATAATTGGTTGTTACTGAATGAATAAAAATCAATTAAACATTATTTATATCAGATCTTTATGGTCAAACAAATATTATCTTAGTTCTTATATGTAAAAATCATATATTTTGTACTATTTTTTATCTTTAATTTCTGAGTTTTGATGACAAATATAAAAAATACATCGAAAATTATAAACACATGGACCAAGCACAAAACCTAGCGTATAGTGGTCGTCTCAATCTTTTTTATATGTACTTTAGGTCAGTAAAAATTATTAAAATATATGGAGTACGTAGTCAAGTAAAAATAATCTCTTATAATTCTAAAATAATTTAAAAAAGAAACATGAAAATAGACTAAAGATGATTCCATTGAGTAAAAACAAATAGCAAGTCTTTTCAAGTGTCTGATTTTGCAGGGAGAAATTCTAAAGGATTAAGGCTAGTAATCCAAATATCAGCCACATGGAGGCTTTCAGCTCCGCAACCAAAAACGTGAGTTTAACCTTAATCACTACATTCATCAATATATATATATATATCATTTTGTGATACACCCAGACAAGTGCATGCTGCAGTTTCCTACATTTTTCATGTTTTTTTGGAGCCACTTGTGTCAATTCAACTACCTTGGTTAACACCATTAGGTGTTAACTTCACATATGCTTTGTTTGTACACACTAAATTGTGCTTTTCATTTGTAACATTGCTTACCCTTAATTGCACCTGTGATGTGTGCTTTTCATAATTGAATGAACACACATGTAATATTCCATGTTAATCTTTTTTAGATCAATCTTTATCATGTCTTAATTGAGAGTATCGAGATTCGAATACTAATTAATAATTAATTGAGTTCAAATAGAAATAAAATATATTTTTTTTATCACTTTCATATCTTTTTCATACACTTTGTACAACTTCTTTATACATTTATTTCACTTCTATTCTTTTACGCATTCTAATGCTCTTGTTGACACATGTTTTTTTTTAAAACTTTCATGCTAGGTTTGTTTTTTTTTATCAAACAATTCCATTTAGATATGGATAAGTCTTGGATTAACATGCCTCGAAATACATGTCAGTACATGGACGAATTGAATAAATTTTTGGACTTTGCATTTGCTAATAAGAGTGTTGAGGGTAAGATAATTAGCCCATGTCTGAAATGCAATCTTAAAAAATGGCAAACTCGAGAAGCAACACATGAGCACTTGATTCTTCATCCTTTTCCAAAAGGTTATACATTCTGGCTTCTACATGGCGAGACAAGTTTTGTACAAAATACGACTGAAACACCTCCAATTTTCCAATCAAATGAGCATAAAGTTTCTGGTAATGATCCCATACGTGTCATGGTTAATGACGCATTCGGAAATTTTTTCTATGATCATAACGTGAAGGATGATGAGGATATGTATCCTAGATCAAGCGAAATGATGCCTGATGAAATTGCTGAGTATCTGAAGTTTATGCATGATGGGCAACAAAGTTTGTATGAAGGATGTGACAAGTATTCTAAACTTTCTTTCTTGCTCAAATTGTACCACATCAAATGTCTATGTAGAATGACTGACAAGGCAATGTCAATGATTTTGGAGTTGTTAGCAGATGCCTTTGATTATGCTAAAATTCCATGTTCCTTCTATGAAGCTAAGAAAATCATCAATTAGCTTGGCCTTCATTACACCAAAATTGATGCTTGCCCAAATGATTGCATGTTGTACTATGGAGAAGACAAAGACAAAGAAGTTTGTAAGAAATGTAATGAATCTAGATGGAAAAGAAGAAAGAAGAACAAGACTATTGATGGTACTATGAAAAAGCAAAAGAAAGTTCCTGCTAAAGTTTTAAGATATTTTCCATTGAAGCCACGCTTACAACGAATGTTTATGTCTTCTAAAATAGCTGAGCATATGCAATGGCATGCTTCAGGAAGTACAAATGACGGCATACTAAGGCATCTGAGGGATTCGGAAGCATGGAAGAACTTTGATTCATATAGCAATGAAGTGTTTAATATGCATGCAGCTATATTGTGGACCATTAGTGATTTTCCTGGTCTTGGAACTTTATCTGGGTGGAATACACATACTAGGTTGGCTTGCCCTAGGTGTAATTTTGACACTACTCCTAAGAAGATTCAGGGTAAATTTTGTTTCATGGATCATCGACGTTGGTTAAATGCAAGACACAAATTTAGATTAGCCCGCATTCATTTTGATGGAAGTGTGGAAAATAGAAATTGTCCTTTGACAATATCAGGAAAAAATGTCTTAAGACAAGTTGAGAATGTCAATATCATATTTGGGAAAGAACCAAAAGTTGAGGAACTGGGGAAAAGACAACACAGAGATCACCAAGCTATTGATGGCCCTCTACAATGGCGAAAAAAAAGTATATTTTTTGAACTTCCTTATTGGGTAAACAATTTATTGCACCATAATCTAGATGTTATGCACATTGAAAAAAATGTATGCGATAATGTGGTGTATACATTATTGAACCAAGGTAAAAAAATCAAAAGATAACCTAAAGGCACGAAAGGACTTAAAAGATTGGGGTGTTAGACTTGATCTTTGGCCTGATGAAAATAATAAATATCTTCCTGCTATATATACATTGACAAAAGAAAATAAGCATACATTTCTGACAACACTAAAGAACATCACTGTTCCAGATGGCTACTCAAGTACCATTAGTAGATGTGTTGATGTCAAACAATGTAAGCTTGGAGGATTGAAAAGTCATGATTCACATGTTTTGATGGAGCAACTTCTACCTTTAGCAATGAGAAAGACACTCCCTAAGGAAGTGTGCTATGTTTTGATTGATTTGTGTTCATTTTTTAGAAACTTATGCAGTAAAGTTTTAAAAGTGGATGAACTTAACCAACTGCAAAATAGAGTTGTTCTCACATTATGTCACATGGAGATATTATTTCCTCCTGCATTTTTTACAATCATGGTTCATTTGATTGTGCATTTGGTGGAAGATGCCAAGCTTGGAGGACCTGCTCAGTATAGATGGATGTATCCCATTGAGAGATATTTAGGAAAATTGAAATCTTATGTGCGTAACAAGGCACAACCAGAAGGCTCAATAGCTGAAAGCTACATGGCTGAAGAGTCTTTAACCTTTTGTTCAAGATATTTAAATGAAATTGAGATTGTATTTAATCGAATAAGGCGTGTTAATGATGAACCAGACACTATATATCATCTAGTGCAAGCACTTTGTTTCCACCTGTTGGAAAACCAATTGGGTCTTTTACTTACTTCTCTTTATCAGCAAAGGAAAAGTTACAAGCACATCGTCATATATTGACTAATTGTGCCCAAGTTGACCCTTTCCTGCAGTAAGTACTTTGACTTTATAACTTATTATGATTCATCTACAATTGAACACTAACCATGTAATTATTATTTATTTAATTTAGAGAATTTAGAGACATTATAGGAAGACAATTAAGAAGTCGTACACGGTCATCCTCTGTGATAGATAAGAGGGTTCATAGAGAATTTGCAGAATGATTTTCTCGTCGTGCATGTATAATTTATATTGTTAAGGTTTGATTATATTGAATATATAGAATTGTCTTGATCATATTTTCCTCTTTTTTAGATAAGAAATAAGTTGAATAGACCTCACTTAGATGATTTAAAGTTCTTAGCTATGGGACCAATTGATTGTGCAAAACGTTACAATGCTTACAATGTAAATGGCTTCAAGTTCCGTACATTGGAGAGAGATGAAGGACTTAAAACACAAAACAGTGGGATATTTGGTACTTTTGGGACAAGGAGTTATGCAAGTAGCATCGACAATCAAATGCAATTTGGGGGTGTGCCTTATTATGGAAAATTGGTAGACATAATTGAGATAAACTATAATGGTCGATTTTCTGTTACTTTGTTCAAATGTATGTGGGCTAATACAACTACTTCTAGAGGGATTATGACAGATGATCTTGGATTTACACTAGTAAACTTTACACGTTTGATACACATTGGTGATAATGATGATGATGAACCATACATCCAAGCTAAAGAAGCACAAATGGTTTATTATGTAGTGGATGAATTAGCTAAAGATTGGAGCATTCCTTTACATCTAAAGCCACGAGACTTATATGACATGGGAGAAGATAATGATGTCACTTTTCATGAATGTGAAGCATTTGTACAAAACAATTTTGAAACTTTATTTGTAAATGGAGAAGGGAGTATATCGTTAACAAGGTCCTATTTTTAATTGAACACTTGTATATTATTTTTGTTTAAATTATCATCCTTATTACTTATACATTATTGTTTATACATGCATTATATTATGATTTATTGAATTTCTATTTTGACTTGTATTAATGTTCTTATTTCAAGAATACCTGAAGATGAAGAAAATGTCCATCAAGAAGACTAGAGCAACAGAACATGATACCCTTAATAACACTTTTGACCAACTTGCAGCCCTTAATAACTCAAGTAAGTTCATACACAACTTCCATTTAGTGAGATGTTTGTACTTATATTTTAATCTGGCATTCTCTTTAAAAATATATTATTTTTCACATGTATTCATTTAATTATTATGCAACACCTCATGTGAATTCTCATCCTATAGAGAATAATAATAAGAAGCCTTCTTCCGCACATGCACCTCATAGGTTGATTTCTACTACTAAGAACACTTCTGCACCTGAATTTCAATTTGATAATACAAATGAATCTGTCCATGAATCTACATCTGAACCTACACCAAGGTTACAATTTGATGAAGAAAGGGAAGAAAATGTGGGTATTGAGATGCAAACTGAACAATCAAAGCATGTATCACGTAAAAGATCATGGCTTGTTGATGTCATTGGTAAGCTTGAATCAATACATTCCAAACTCACATTGTATTTCTTTTTTATGTTCATCCTCTTAAACTAACAATAATTTTGACAAATAGTGAAGGCAAAAAGGTTAGGAAACAATTAACAACAAATGATGTTTGGTTTTTATCTGTTGGTGAGAGAATTCTTGTTAACTGGAATAACGAGAACCAACCAGTTGATGACAGTGGAGCATTGTTGAATAGGTTTTTAGGTCATGTTGCAAGAAATGTTAATGCATTTCCTATTAGCTATCAAAGTTGGAGGAAGATTCCCAAAGATTACAAAGAAGATATACTTAAGAAAACCATTCAAGTAATTGATTTTTGGATTTTTCTGTTTTTTAATTGATATTATATTGCAATTATCGTTACATTTACTTGTGTAATAATTTTGAAGGCTAAGTTTGAAGTTGAATCTGATGCTCATGTAAGATATATCTTCAAATCACTTAACACAAAGTGGACTGAGTATAGGCAACAACTATGGCAACAAAGAAATGATGGAACACACAATAGAGATGAAATTATTGCAATGTGTCCAGAAGTAATGAATAAAGACCATTGGGCTTCTTTTGTTGACTACTGTTTAAATTCAAGGACAAAGGTAATAAAAACTACTTTATTCTTTAAAGTGTTGATTTATTTATATTTAGTTCTTTTACTACATGTATGTATGCTTAGGAAATTGCCAAAAAGAACAAGGATAATAGAAAGAACCAAACAGTTCCTCATACTAGTGGATCCAAGAGCATTGCACGGAAGAAAGATGAGATGGTAACTTGATTCTCCTATAATTTTTGTTATATCATATATCATGATTCGTATAATTGTTACATTTTATAGGAGAAAGAGCTTGGTCGCAAAGTTAGTAGGAGAAGTATGGGTAGCAACACATAAACATGCTAACGGAGAATTTGTGAATGATGGGGCAAGAGAGATTGGGGTAAGTATCATTTTGTAAAGATGAAAACTCAACCAAATTGGATGTGAGCTTCATTTATAACTTTTTTCATTATTTGTAGGAAAAGATTCAAGCATATGAGTCAAATACATCTTCCCTCTCACATGATATATCAATTGATGATTCACTAGCTCATGCCTTTGGAAGTGAAGAACATTGTAGTCGTGTTCGAGGGATGAGATTGGGGCCTTGCCCTTCTCATGTGTTTGGATATACTAGAAATTCTCGCACTGGGATATCTTCAACTACTTCTTATAGAATTGGAGAATCAGGTTTTTGAACATGCATTTTCTTATGTAGCAATTTGGTGTTGTTTACTTTAGATTATCATGCCAAGATTGGAAATGTTGTGTTGAATATTATTCACACAAAATTATAGGAAATTTAGTATAGCTTTTGTTGATAAATTGGTTATTTTTTAATGTGTATGGTTTTCTCACTCTTTTTCATTATAAATTGTGTTTTAATATAGGTTATTGCATTAAAGTCACAATTGGATGAACAAAATAAAAGATATGAAGAACGTGAAAAAAGATATGAAGAACATGAAAAAAAGATTTGAGATAATGGTGAATTTTTTCTTTCAAAGTTATCAAGGTCAATTGCCTCCTGAGTTGACTATGTTCAATCGTTCATCGGTAATATTTAAAAAATTTAAATAACTTGTTTTATTTTTCAGATTTACATTTCTAATTGTGATATATGTTTATATTGTAGGTGTCTGATCAAGGAAGTGTGCCAAAAAATTAGGAAGGCAAAACCAAAACCATAAAAATTAGGAAGTTGCATTATCTGAACTGATTTTACGTGCTAATGGGGTGAGAAAGGTACATTTCCATGGGAATGAGGAAAGTTATTTTTTAACTCTAGTTTAACTTCCATTCCATTTTTATATCTTTAATCATTTTAAAATTGAAAAACATTCCAAGGAATATGAAAAATGAACCAAACATATTTTTGGACATGCATAGGAATAAGATTCTGACTAAAAATTCTCTGTAATGTTATTCCTGGTATTACAATTATATAACTTAAACCAAGTTCTCCCCTAAATTTCACCAAAGATGACTAGAGGATGTATGTTGTAACCACAACAATGATAGAGGTTGTAATTAAAGATGGATTCGCAATTGTGGATCCAAGAAATACCGCTATGCAGTTGAGCTATATCATCACTATGGCTGCTATTTAACAATTCTGATTGATATGGTTATGTTATAGGCATATTTGAAATGAGGGAATAAAATTTCCAACTGATCAGTTTGTATTGGGTTAAGTTTGGTTTTCGTGCTTAGTTTTTGAACATCTATAGTAAACTTTTTAACATTTAGTTCCTTAAAAAGGATATGTCACTATTTTATGATATGGTATTGTTTGAGTGAATATATGTTTTTTCTGCTTGAATCATGTGTGTTTGGAAATTGAGAGGCCACTTCAGATTATGGTTGATAACTATATGTAGTATGCTAATAAAAAATTTGTTTGATTGTTACAGGTTCTAAATTGCCACGAGTCTGCCATATACATCTTAGCACCTTTGAGATATGTTATTGTTTATGGGTGTTCAGATGCAACAATAGTTCTAGGAGCAGTAGGCAAGGTAATACTTAGTAGCTTTGTGTCCTGTTTGTGAAATGAGCATAATGATTATATAAGGAATGAACAATTATGAAATTTGATTTTGTACCATAGTGCAATATTGTTAAATGTCGGGAATGATGGCATATTGGCAGTATGTTTGGATCAAACTGTTGTTTTCTTTCTACAAAGCTTCTCCATTTAGGGCCAAAATGGTTTGTCCAATCTTCTTGTGTGAGGTAGTGGGGAAGATATTGCTTAAAATGTTTTTCAGTGCTTTTATTAGGTGTTTTGTGTTATTAGATAAGATTATTTTTGTTGTAGTTTGGAGGTTCTCTAGTCAAGGTTTTGTACCCATGGGGTTTATGTGTGTTTGATACTGTTTAGTCAAACATGAATTGATTCTTTTTCAAGTTTTCCTTTATCTCGTAGCAAAAAACTTGGAGGTTGTGAACGAAGGCAGGGGATTTTTTTTTGTGGGGAGGAAGGGTTAGAATTATTGGGACTTGCTCAATATGATATTATAGGGGTGACCACGTTCAATTTGGTCAAGGTTAGAAATTGGGATACCTTAAGCTTAAAATAACTCACAAGTTTCTACTATAAGATAAATAAATCCACTTCAAAGAAGATAGATAAATATCCTATTTCATTGATAATGCTTTAGTCATGATTAGTTTAGTAAAACTTACAATATGTTGAAGCCCAATACAATACATTGCCATAAAATAAGTGCGACTTCAGAACAAATTCCTTTGAAGGGAGTATTGTGCTTAAAGTTAATTATTACAATAGATTAATATTTTGATTCTCAAAAGATTATTTTAATATCAATCTAGTCCTTCAAGTTTTTATGAATTTAATTTCTGGAGAACTGAATTTTCTTGGGATAAATTTGAAGAATGATGTAGTCTATTGATATAAGTAATCTTTTTGAACTAATAAAGCGGAACAAAATAAATCTTTGGACCAATATGTGTACTTGATCTTGATCATCGTCGAGTTGTTGATTTATTGTATGCATGGTGTTTAATGTTAAAATTTGGTCGAAAAAGAAATAAATAAAAAGCTTGATAAACACTAACTTATCTCTGCTTAATCTTCATCCTAAGATATTGCTAAAGATAAAGCTTGGTCCCATTTCTTTCTTTTATTTATTGAAAAGAAAATACTTTAACAAACATAGATAAATAAATACAATAGATGTAAATAATTGTGGTTTAAAAAACACATGAATGCCTAAATGGTAAATGAATAAAAAAAAACAAATTTTCATAATTTTGAAACCTATGGTATTTTTTAAGGAGGTTTTAAAACATTTTATGGAGGTTTTGAAACCCATGGTATTTTACGGGGGTTTTGAAACCTATGGTATTTTACGGAGGTTTTGAAACTCGTGGTATTTTACGGAGGTTTTGAAACCCATGGTATTTTACGGAGGTTTTAAAACCCGTGGTATTTTATGGAGGTTCTAAAACATGTGGTATTTTACGGAGGTTTTGAAACCTATGGTATTTTACGGAGGTTTTGAAACCCATGGTATTTTACGGAGGTTCTTAAACCCATGGTATTTAACAAGAGTTTTGAAAGGCTTTTTCTGAGGTTTAAAAAAACCCTGGGGAACACATTCCCCAGAGATGGTTTAGCGGGGGAAACTACAACCCTGAGTAAATGACTTAATGGAGGTTTTAACCCTGGATAATGTAAAAATAAACCCTAAATTTTCTAAAATCACTACCAGATTACCGTATTCTTTTTGGCAGAATTGCACACTTGTTGTATTTTATTTATCATTTTTTTTGTACTTTGAATTTTTAAGTACTTCTTTTTTTCACTCTTTTATAACACTTTAAAGAACACAAATCCAAAATTTCAGAAATTTCCATTAAGTAAATCAATTGCTATAAGGCAAAACAGTCAACACATTTGCATAAAACAGAGGAATCCTAACAGGAATGAAAAACAATATTAAGAACTAGCAAAGACATAATGGAAATGATGTATAAGAACTTGTATAGATCTAAGATACAAGTATGAACTCCTAACTAAACATAAAATGCATAAAAGGATCAAGAAACAAGTTCAGAAAAACTGTATCACACAAAAGCAAGAAACAAAAATGACAATAAAAGGACCACAAAGAATTGATAACAATCTTGGAAAAACATGACTATGACAAAACTTAAAAGGATTAAAAAAGAAAAAGACACAAACACATGATAGGCACAATTAAGAAAACAGCAATAAAACTCAAAATTAAGCCTAAAAACAGAAAGATAAACACAAGAATGTAGAGTTCTTGAATTAAAAGGGCAAAACAACTCAAAATCAAACAAGAACAAACCTAAGACTCATGATACCACATGATATCACATGATATGATTCCAATAGCAAAATATAGATGATTCTTTGACATTTTATGGAATCAACTTGAGTTGGAGATTGAATAGGCACTTTTATAGAAATGGATCAATGTTCTATGTTTCAAGAACTCACCAAAACTTGCACCACACACTAAAGCTCACATGGAAGTTCCATTTCTTGCCAATTGAACCGATTAAAAGATGCAAGAGTTCAAATGAACTGATTAAAAAGCCTTAAAAGTGAAATGAACCGAACAAATCAAGCTAGAATGAAGATGAACCGTTTAAACTCAGCAAGGAAGAAGATGAACCGAACAAAATGTGAAATAAAGGCAAAGCACCAAATAGAATTGCAAGAAAAGAACCTAAGACATGTTTATGAGTTCATATGATCACGAAAATGGAAGAAATAGATGAAGAAGAGAGAAGACTTATGTGGTTGAAGAACTTGGTTGATGAACACGCCACTTGAAGTGTGAATGCTCCAAGATAAGTGTGCAATGCCGCCACTTGAGAGAACCAAGGCACTCAAGATGAGACTAGGAAGAGGAGAAGACAAGTTCTCACTACACTCAATCACCAATTTGGGAGAGTTTTGATACTACAAATTCCAATTCTGAATTATGAAGGACCCAAGCCCTCCTTTTATAGGAGCAAGGGCCGGTCATGAAGCTTACAAAGCTTGTACCACAAGCTACTCAAAAGTCTCCTAAGCTAACGCCTATAGTGACTTTATGAAGAGTCACCTTCTAGAAAATTCTAAACTAATGCCTAAAGATGCTTTACAAAAGAGGTATCTATGGTTTTCCTCTAAGCACCTTCCTAAACACTATTCTATATTATTTGCAATTTTATACAAAAGAGACTATAAAGAGAGATATTTAAATGAAGCCTATTCTTGAAAGTTTGTAGACTTCTTTGGCTTTAGGCTTGATCCTCTCTTTATTTTATGTCTTCTTTTAATTTTGAGAAGACTAGAAGGAAGAACTTCAAATGTGTAGGTGAATGACCTCTTCCTTCATTAATAAAAACCTCCTTTATTTGATTCTCATCAGAGGGTTTACGCTAATGAGAGTGGGAAGATTTAGGGTTTACTGAGAGGGTTTGAAAGACTGCTTTCTGTGAGGGGTGAAAGGGTCACTGTGAGGTTTCCAAAGAGATAAAAATGTGATTCCAAAAGGGTTAAAGGAAAAAGAAAATTGGAAAAAAGGAATGTATGGAGGGAACGAAAATGCGTGAGAGTGAATATTTCGAAGGAGAATTGTGACGGTTCTAAATGACACTTTTTGAAGGAGAATTCTGGTGGTTATTAAAGTATCGTATTATACGAATAATTGTGACAGTTTTTATAACCTCCACCACATACACGTTTTTTTTTAGTGATTAGCTCACATTGTTACAAATGACCCGTTAACAGAGTGAGTGGATGAGGATTACGTTTAACATTCCCATAGCCTCTCATTTTTATCTCCTTCAAACACAGACACAATCTTACTAATATTCATCTCTTCTTTTTATATTCAGAAAAGATCTTCATATAATACTATAATGTAGAGTGGGAGTTAATTTCTCATAATCTATTGAAAGTGTCTTAAACAAAAACATCATCTATGATTTCTTTCTTCATATTTATAATATAGTTTTTCCACTTTTCTTTTTCAAACAATCACTGCGAAATCCAAACAATATCATCCGATCTCAAGAACCTACTTTTGCAAAGGTTCTTTCGTTGTCACCCTTTTCATTTTTCTTCCTTTTCTTCTTTTTTGGATAATTCATTATCTACCATGAATTTGAATTATATGTATATATATTATGTTATGTTTGACATTATGTAACTTCTCCAAATGCTTGTGTTTGAATGCTAATGAAGTGTGTTTGGTTGAATTTATATTGAGAAATAATTACTTACTTTTGCCAGCTTAATAATAACATTTGAAAAATAAAAGATTCTTTTTCCAGATTTACCTTGTGCAAAATTATTTGATTATTCTCTTAGGTGAGGGATAGCATGCGCTTTGACACAAATGTAAAATTGGTAGAACTAGCTAAGCAAGTTGTTGCATTGGCAAATGCATATTTCTTCCCTCCTTTCCAACCTTCGTTGCTTCCCAGGACTAAAGGAGGACCAGTGATTCCTTCTAAACTTCCCCCAAGAAGAGCACGATTGGTTGTTTACCAAAAAAAAAAATATCAAATGAGACAAGCGTATGGATTGTTGAACTCAGGAAAGTGCATGCATCAGTATATGAGGTGGTCACCATAGAGGCAAAGTTATTTCTTCCAAAGTCGTTCCAAATGTTCAGCCACCAATGGTAAATATATTTACTTGGTTTTGTACTTTGATAAAGTTTTGCTCCTTTTTAAAATTTGCAGTCTTCCTTATCCCATGCTTATTGTAGCTGGAACCTTGCTTTGCCAATTTTTGTGTGAGATAGATTTTTTTCAGCTTTCATATTTAAACACCTTTGCTAAAACTTGCATAAAAACATTTATCGAATAGAAGTCAAATAAATGTTAATATTCTAGCATATTTGTTGTGCACATATTGGCAATTAAATAAATGCAATTGGAATAGATAAAGTATATAATAGATTATCTGCTAGAAATAATTTTTCATCATATCCTAGGATTGTTACCATATTTCCTTATTATGGTCTGTTTTCCAAACTTAGTGCTCTAAGTTTGATGAACATCCATTCATTATAATATATCTCAATTGATAGAAATTGTACTTTGTTAATGGTCTCAACTTTCTCTGACATTAAGGCAAAATATCAGTATGTAATCTCAGATCTTCATAGTCACACATGATTACTCTTTTTCCTCTTTTTGTAAAGTGAAAATTTATTAGATTCATATGATTGTTATTTACATTCACCAATGTTGAATATTACATCAACAAAAAGAAGCACAAGAAGGGAATCAATGTAAAGATAATTATAGAAAATAATAATGGTTTTCATAAAAAAAAAAAAAGTGATTTAACTATCTTATCCTATAGTGGTGAATTAGCTTTTTCTTGTTGAATTAAACTAAAAAAAAATCTACATATTTGGTAAAACTATCTATTAAGCCCATTTTACATTTCAAATAATCCATAAACTATTTTTTTTCTATACCCATCCATTTCACATTTATTTTACCTATACTTACTGTACTCAATGCCAACAGTTTTTAACACCAATCATGACAATTATTAACCCACATTTCATGGACTAGAGAAGGACACAACAAGAAAATTATTGGACCCTGATTTCCTATAGTTCCAAAAAAAACAAGCATTTAATCTTACTTCTGATTTTTAAACAAATGGTTTAAACTTCGAATTACAATAATACTAATGTTAATGTTGTTTTGAATAAAAAATAAAGTGTATTACATTATTGTAATGGTTAAATTGAAGACAGGGAAAAAAAGTGTGGTGAAAAGGAAGTAGAAATAAGGTGTATGATTTATTTGACAAGGCTTATATGTGCGTCCCATTTCAGATTCTTCACTTCCATCTTCCTCTACTTCCCTGGCTTCCCCTGCTTCAATCGTGCTCGGTTTTCTTTAGTTTTGTGTTTATTTTTATGTCTAGATACTTTTGTTCTATAGCTTTTCAGTTGAGTCATCGATCTTTAGTTACAAGCAACACATAACAAGGCTTGATATATATAACTGTAGTGTAAACATGTTTGGTTACAAAGATATTGATATAATTTATTGTATATCATTGGTATATTTCATTTATTGTATATCAATAACATATATAGCGATTCATCCCTTTCTTATCACATTCCACTTCCTTCAACATCCAATCCAAACTTTTTATAATTATATCATTTTAACAAAACTGAAACACTATTATGAAATAAAATGAATATAAATTCTTGTCTTTTGAAGGAGTGTTGGCTACATAGTAATCTATAATCACATGCTTTGTTGTATGTTTTAATGATGAATTAATGGTCTATGCGCTATGTCTAGGCGGGAAGTTGTGGATTTTAAATGATGTAATATGTGTATGTGTATATAAATCCTATATAATTTTCTCTTACTGTCAATCAAGAGTGGGAAGGTCAGTGTTATGTAATACATGTGAATGTAATATAAATCTTCTATTAAGAAAATATTTGTATGAAGTTTATGATATTGGTAGTGGGGTTGGTCATGGTATGTATAGTATGGTATAACTGTTTTTTTCCCTGGTATATCACCTTTTTCTCATATAGCCAGTTTCTCTAGTGGAATGAACTATCTTTGACATGGATGATCAAGTTTAAGGTACTATAATTTGTGTGGTGTTATCAAGTAATTAACTTTGATATTTTTTTAATATTTAAATTTTTTTATTCCTTTTTGCATAATGGACTTCTTTACATTGTGTATGAGGACAAAAGTATCACAACATGGGATATCAAGACTGGAAAAGTTGCATATTGCTTGGGAGACGCACATACTTCCCATGTCAAAGGTATTGTTGTGCTCACAGATATTGATGGTGCTACAGGGGATGATGACCCTTACCAAGTGGTCTTTGCATCATCTAATGGCAATATACGTGTTTGGGATGTTTGAATGGCGACCAGAGAGAAACCACTAGTTGAATATAACACATGGTGAAGATTGACATGCCTTAAAAGAAATGATAAATCTCTCATTCTAAGATTGTAAATTAGACTAATGTGTAGTTCACATTATTTTTTCTGTATATCTACTTGCACCTTTCATATCTTGTGTTTTATATACGATGATTTGGAGTTCCTCTAGAATGTCTTGTGAAATTATACTTTTGTTCTTGTTCTTTTTACCTTTTTCAATTTCTTCATATGGAGTTGATTACGACTAAAACAATAATGTATTCTGGAGTTTGTGTTATCTCATCATTTGGGCTTCTCTTAATTGTAGTTTTCTATCATTGTTTGTTGCTATATATGAGTGTATGTTTGATCCATGAACTCCAAATTTAGTTTGTTTGGAGCCTAATTTGAAACTGCCAAGAAACGATATTACATACGAAAAAATATTCGTATGTAAATCTAATAGACAATTACATATGGATTTATTCGTATGTAATTACATGCAAATTTTGAATCTGTATGCAACAGTTACCTACTACATTTTTACAAACGGATTTTTTTTGTATGTAATCCATATGTAACTATGTTGTACATACGAATTTGGTCTCTTACATACGAATTGTATTGTATGTAATACCAAATTTTCTTGTAGTGGCTCTTGGTTCTTAACTTTCATCATTCACTTAAGGTCAAAGGTTTTCAAATGTGTTTTGAATTTGGAGATCATTTTTTGAGTTTCTTGGTTCATAACAAAGGTGAATTTGTTCCTTTATTGTACTGTGTTTTCAAATCTATGTTTGTAAAAAGAAATTGTTGATCTAGTGAATTTCATCTTGGTGTGAGGTGGGAGTAGCTCAGTTTTGAGTGAACCTGTATAAATCTTAGTATGCTTTAAGCTTTCCTTGTCACTACAATTTAATTTTCTTCATACTGGTGTAAAAATCAATGAGTTATTTTTAAAATTAATCAATTGTTTTTATCTACAGTGTTGTTTGACTTTCTGGACTGGTCATAATTAGTGTTCTAAGCAATTGTGAATGTGAATCTTTGTGTATTGGTTATGTGTTTACACTTGCATTGTTTGAATCAAAAAGCTTATTGAAAATTGTGCTTGATTGTATTTGGATTCTTATTTTGATTCATGAAAATTAAAATATTTTTTGTCTTTTAAAAAAAATCAGGAAATCAATCTGTTGTTTTGAAAATTAACCTGTTAATATTTTTTCTATGATTTTATAACCATAAAATTAATTAGTTAGTTTCAAATTTAATCTTTTAATATTTTTTTCAAATACTATAATTAAAAAATTAATCAATTGTTTTAAGGTTTAATCTGTTGATATTTTCTCGGTTACTAAAATTGAAATTGAAAAACAATAAGATGTTTTTAAAGATAATAGGTTGAAATTGGTTTTGGAATTTATTAAACAAGTTCAAATATTTTGTAAGTAAAATTGATTGACATATTTATGCCTTGTAATTTGTGTGGCCTGTAATTTTTAATCAATTGTTTTTAATAATAATTGGTTATTTTTATTGAATCAATATTCTTTTAGAAAATTTCAATCTCTTGTTTCGAAAAACAATCAATTTGAAGATGATGTAAGTTCAATTTGTACCCCACTTCATATTGTTATTTTTTAAAATTTCTACATTAATTTTTTTTAAACAACAATACAACATGTCACCTGATAGTCAACCATACCATTCTGAAGGCCACCCTTATCATGAGTCTCATCATGTTGGGTCTTTTTCAAATGTTGCACAATTTGAAAAACAAGTCCAACTTCAATCCGCCCCCATTGAACCACCATAAATATTTAACTTTATGGACCACAACATGTCTGTCCAATTTCTTCAATGGGGTTCGATATTCCATATGATGACAACGAAAAAGAAAATAATGACGATGATAGGCCACATCCATCGAGACAACGAAAAAGGCCTTTATGTAGGATATGATCTCATATATAATTTGTTCATATGTAGATTGTTAAAATTACATAATTTTTAAATTAGATTGTCATGGTTGTGTGCTTTCACTTAATGTTAAACTTTTTGTTACGCGTTTTAACTTTCCAGTTAAAATTTTATAATTTATTAAGACATCAAAATAATTTTAATGTATTAAAAATAAAAAATTTATATTTAATTTTTAATTATATACAATAAAAATTATTTTCTAAAAATTCGGTTCCGATCGGTAAAGTTATATTTCATTAAGATTTTGAAACAATCATTTATAATATTAATTAACTGTCTGGAATATAATTAATCTAAACAACAGACACCATCTATCATCACTATTGCTTTCTATAGTATCCTATTTTTTAATATTTAAATAACATTTTTTCTTCAAATCAAAACGTTTATTGTAATAATTATCTAATCTTTTATGTGTTTTTATTCTCTTTTAACAAACTTTATGGATTTGTATTTTTATCTAATTTTCATTTATATTTTCTTTTATCAAATTACAAATAGACTGAACCCATTACCAGTACAAAAACACGAGTATCGCAATGGACTCTGTTCTGTAGCTAACACTCCACAGTCCACAAAATAGCGAAATAAGAGTTAGGAAAAGTAGAACAGAACAAAACAAAACAGAGTCGTCGTCGTCTTTCCTTACTTTTACTCGTCACCGCGAAATATCAATCTTCTGCAGCACTCATCTCAATTCGAGTTTCAAGCGCAAGGAACAGAACAGAACACGCAATCATTACCTTCCAACGCCACCAAGCCAGAACAAGAACGAGTTAGGGTTGTAATCAGAGCGAGGGAGAAGATGGCAATTAAGGACGACGTGGAAATTGTGAAGGCTCGCATCGACAAGAGGGATTACAGAAGAGTCGTGCTTCGCAACTCGCTCCAAGTGCTCCTCATTAGCGATCCCGTTACCGATAAGGTCGACTTCCTCTTCGATCTCTGATTCCGATTCCGATTCCGATTCGGATCAGATTTTCGTTTTTCGTTTCAATTCACTCGCTCAGTTCATGATTCTTCCGTTTCTGTGATTCGATTTTGTCCGTTGCAGTGTGCTGCTTCCATGAACGTTGGCGTCGGTTACTTCAGTGATCCTGCTGGCCTCGAAGGCCTCGCCCATTTCCTCGGTATTTTTGCCTTTTCCAGTTTTGACTCTATTCTGTCGCGTATAGGTTTCGATTTCTGTAGGATTCTGGTCGATGTATTAGGAGTCTGAAGAGGATTCCTTGTTTGAAGTTTGATGTGCCTCAATTGTAGTCTATAATGATTTTAAAACTGGTTCCTGAGCATGCTTTTGGCCGCAATGTTAAGGCCTTTTGAGTTTCCGCTACTGCAATTGCGGCAACATCGGTGCCAGGGACAAATTTACTCCAGATGCATATACCACACATCTATCACACGAACAAAGAACGATAACATATAAACCCACAAATCTAATAGGTCGAAGGCAAACAGTAGAAAACAACTTTTAACAAATTTTAATCTACGTCCATGGAGGAATTCACTATAATATGAGATTATGTTTCTCTCATTAAACTCTCATTTTAAGTATAACTAACGTTTTTAACCTTAACTGATGATACAAAGGTCCTGTTTATACAACAATACCCCCTTTATAACTAACACATGTGAAACGTGCCTAAACTAATATGTGAACAGTGTTTCACTTTACAGAATTGGTTAGTTACTTAGACAGTTGCATTAGACAGTTCAAGTCTTGATAGTCCTTTAGAGACTAAACTGTCTACTGAGACTATCCACCACAGATGATAAAAGCTGCATATCAACAATGGATGATATAAAACAATTAGACAATCTAGGAACCTTTAGACAAGATTATATTTAGTCATCTTTACAAATCTCCACCTTGGTTCAACACAAATCTTCTGAGCGAGAGTCACTAACTGCTCTTAAGCTCATTACGGGCTTAATCACCAATTAGCTGGATCAAATCCAAGCAATGGAGCTACTTGATAGAACCTTTGTAATTATATCAGAGGGATTATGATATGTTGAGACATCTATCACCTTCACGCATCCTTGTGTAATCTTCTCTCTTATGAAATGCAACTTAACTTCCATGTGTTTAGTTCTTTCATCGTAGACTTGGTTCTTGGACAACTGTATTGCATGATTATTATCACAGTAGACAGTGTTAATTTGGTCTTGCACCTTTAGCTCTTTGGCTAAACCCTTCAGCCATAAGGGTTCCTTCACTACTTTTGTCATGATAATGTACTCTGTTTTAATGATTGACATTGACAAAGCCAATACCTTATGTAGATTGGCTTTCCAGTTGATGGCAGTACCATAAGCAATTAACACATAGCCCATGAGAGACTTTCTGGTGTCCAAACACCCAACAAAGTCCTACTCAGCAAATCCTTCTATGGGAGAATCACAAATTTTCTATCTTCATCATAAACTAGAACCCTTCCAAGCTATCCCTTCAATCCAAAGAATCCACTTAAGAGCTTGCTAATGAGCTCGCCAAGGATTTGACATGAACATGCTAATAATGCTCACAACATAGGCTATAGGGTGTGTGCAAATCATTGCATACGTAACAAAACCAACTATATTGGATTATGGAGTACTGTCCATATAATGTTGTTCCTCCACTTTTTAGGAGAATGTTCATCGCTTAGCTTATAGTAAGATGCAAGAGGTGTGGATTTAGGTTTTAAGTTTGTCCTACTATACTTCTTAAGGATTTTTTTGAGATAGGTCTTCTGGGACAAGTGTAGACACTTCAAATCACGTCGTCTAATGATCTCAATCCTCAAAATATTCTTAGTAGCTCCAAGATCCCTCATCTCAAACTTGCTATTTAGCTTAGCTTTAACCTTCTGAACTTCAGGCTTACTATTGCTTGCTATTAGAATGTCATTGACATACAACAACAATACTATGAGATGACCTTTTGCTAGAAACTTGAAGTAGACGCAAACATCATACTTGCTACATTCAAAGCCAATTCTTGCAATGAACGCATTAAAAGGCTTGTTCAATTGCCGTGGGGATTGTTTCAGACCATACAAGGATCTTTTTAACTTACAAACATAATCCTTCTTGTCTCCTACCTCAAATCCTTTTGGTTGCTTCGTGTAGATGGTCTCTTCTAAGTTTCCATATAGAAATGCAATCTTAACATGCATCTATTCCAGCTCAAGGTTAAGCTCAACAATCGGGACTAACAACTTTCAAATGAATTTGTGCTTTAATACATGAGAGAACACATCATTATAATCGACTCTTTTCCTCTAAATAAAGCCCTAGCCACCAATCTCGCCTTTGAATTTTTGTTGACCAGTTTCTAGATTACCATCTTTATGTTTGGAAATCCATTTACAACTAACCAACCTAGAACCCACAAGTCTACAAACAAGAGTCCAGGTATTGTTCAGATGAAGTGACTTCATCTCCTCATTTGTGGCGTCTAACCATTGAGTCTTCTCCTTACTTGCTAGTGCAAAGGATACAATAGAAGTTTCATCTTCTAACACCTCACTTGCAACTACCAAGGAGTATGCAATAAGTTCTTCATATTCATACCTCTTTGGAGCTCTTATCCTTGTTCTATCTCTAGCAAGCATGTAATAATCATATCATCTATCATCATTAAAAGCTTATTGTTTGTCATTTACCAGATCGTAATACGCATCATCCTGTAGGGAACTAGACGCTTTTTCTTTGCCAAACTCCACCTCAATGTTAGCCTTCTCAGTATCATGGCTACTCCCAAACTCACATTTTGAAACTTTTGGCTTATGGGCCATCTCAATTTTATTGAAGACGACTTTCAATCTGATGATACATTTCTTGAATCTTGGCTCTAGACACCATAGATGATATCCTTTTACACCTTTTGGATAGCCTAGAAACATGCACTTAACAACACATGCATCCAATTTTCCTTGCCTCATGTGAGCATAGACAACACAACTGGAGATTCTTAGGTTTTTAAGGTTGGGAGAATGTCCTGACTAGATTTCCTCGGAGTCTTCATCTCCAGCGCTGTGATTGGATTGGCAGCAGTAGTTACAGCTTCAGCCCAAAACAGTTTTGGAACTCCAACACTCAACAAGAAGCACCTCACTCTTTCCAGAATGGTCCCCTATTGAATCTCTCAGCTAGACCATTATGTTGAGGACTCCCTGCATATCAAGAATGGATGGTCTAGCACAATTAGACGATCTAGGAACCTTTAGATAAGATTTTGCTGAGCCAATCTTCAGAATCGGCCACATTTGTCTGGGAACATGATGAAACTGCGACAATTTATTTAAAACTGTGTCACAACTAGTATTGTATTACAGGAGAGGGAAAGGAGATAGAGGATTTGAGTGGGTACATGTGTGATAGTGCAAAGCACGTTATGCAATCCATATAAGATAGACTATATACATGAAAAAGAGGAGCTAATTGTTGGAGCACTTGCTACTTGTGATGTTTGAGTTGATACTTCGAGATATAGAACATTATTCACTGCTTTTAGGAACAAAGACAAATAAGATACTAGATTCTAGCATCTGGAATTTTCATTTATACCAAACTATATTTTAATAACTAATGGGTTTGGTGCTGGAAATTTACCTATTTCGTTTTTCATTTTTTCTGGCTTATTCATTTCAAGAATTTTATTACTTTTGTGTTTTTGGTTGACAGAGCACATGCTGTTTTATGCGAGTGAAAAATACCCAGTTGAAGATAGCTACTCCAAGTATATTACTGAGGTATCATGATGTCTGCTCCTTTAACATGTTTAACGTTCCATGTTATTTTCCTGCCTTGAAGAGAATATTTAATGGTAGTTTACATATATCCTTATTCCTAATCTTATTGGTACTTATGGAATGTCGGTCACTGTTGAAATTTTGTGAAAAGCATTATTTGAATAGGGAGAAACAAAGTCTGAATTTCTTGTGGACCGTTAGCATGATTGAGTATTTGTAACATGATTTACAACATCTAATTCCAGGAAAGTAGGAAACTGAAAATAATCACAAAATATTCAAATCAAATACAAATTATTTACTGCAAATATGCAGTTTATAATTAGGAGAGATTGCAAAATAATCAAATACAGTTCTTCTATTATGCTTTTAGAAATCAGAAGCTCTGAAAGGGGAGGTGGGTGTGTGGGAAAAATTGCAGATACTAACAGACTAGCAACAAAATTTTAATTAGAGGGAAAATTTGCGGATATCCAGAATGAACTCAAAAGGAATTCTAGCCCTCAAATAGTATTAAACAACAAACTTCCTGTAAAATGAAAAACATAAACTTTAAATTCAGTTAAATACTTTGCTCTTTTACTGAAATTCAATGCAGTCCTTACTTCTAAAATTTGTTGATGCCTTGAAAGTATGTATATGTGTTTTGTTCACATTTGATAAGAAAATCATCTAGACCTCTTAGAATCACTGACCAACTAATGGGATATTTCAACTTTCAACACTTAAAAATTGATAATTATAATTCATTGGTTAAATTAACTTGATATTTTAAATATCTGTATTCTATTTTCTTGACAGGTGAGCATAGCTTTAAGAAACATAGGTGTTTCCTGTTGACAGGGACATATTTGTAGGACAAAATGATTACCTTTTAAAAGTGATTGTTTTGTCATGTCTGGGCTATATTTATTCAACCACATAATGAATTTGCCTTGTTTCTAAACTTAGAGGGTTTATGATTTAAGACCTGTTTTTTTGGTTCTTCTGGTGAAGCGGTCGGAGCTCTCAAGTTTTCCCAAGGGCTTTTTTGGGAGAAGGGAAAAAGGAATGAAATCGAGGGAAATCTCTATAAGACTTTATGATTACTCATCACTGCATTTTTTGAGCTTAAATTATGTTATGTTTTTAGTTTCATGCATCTGGCCTCCCACTCTGCCAGTATCTATGCAGATGCATATTGTATTTTAAGAATGGTCAAGAGTTTCTATTTCTTTCTATATTGTATCAAACATCAATATCAATTGGGGTTTAGAAAGCTGGAGCAATTCCATAGATTTATTATTTATTTTTAAATATTCTTAATTTTTTTCTAATGACTTTTTTTGGTTTCATGGCTGTCGTCTGCCTTTCTGATGCAGCATGGAGGAAGCACCAATGCTTTTACAAGTTCTGAACAAACCAACTATCATTTTGAAGTTAACACAGACGGCTTTGAAGAGGCTCTGGACAGGTACATCCTGCTTTTTATTGTTTCCTCTTTAATCCCTAATAAAAGTTCTAGCTCAGTATAGTTTATCTTCCAGATTTGCTCAGTTCTTCACTAAACCATTGATGTCTCCTGATGCCACCATGAGGGAAATTAAAGCTGTTGACTCTGGTTAGCTTATCTTTTGTCATTATTTGATCTATTTTGTTTTATTTCCTTGTTTCTTATTGGTATACTGTTCATCTGCATTCTTTTTTGCAGAAAACCAGAAGAATTTACTATCTGATGGATGGAGAATTAACCAGGTATGTGCTATGTTTTACACAGCCTCCTTCTTTACAGGGGGTGTGGGGTGGGTTAGAGGCAAAGTTGAGATTTTCCTACTCTTTAGAATTTAAAAAAGTTCCCTTATAGCATGTAGTTTCAAGTGCTTCTGAACTCACACCCAACCATTTTTTGTCTCTCTAAACTATGGTTGTTCTGAACTTTGAACCCCCAACCTCTGTTCTTTTCTCTGTGCAACACTCACACTCACCTTTTATTGATATTTAAGATATGTTGCATTTTGAAATATTAATGTCTTTCAGATTTGGTGTTTTTTCATGACTTTTATTGTATATGTGGCCTAAAAACGTATGCCCTTTTACTGTAAATTATGAATACATTATGAATTTTGAGTAACACCCCCCTTAATTTTAGAGCATTCATGTATATGTTACAGCATTTATGTATATAATACCAAAAACATTTATGTATATATAAAAATTCAGAATAGCAGCCATCCTACATAGTGTGATACTGCTATAACATTTTTTGGGTTGGCTAGATGCAACATCCAACATTGATAACTATGATATTCAAGGCATTTCCTGTATCCATGTATCTCTTTACAACTGTTAAATTGGTCTAAAATGATGTAGATTACATTTCAAAGCTGTAAGTACCTCATTTATTGCAATGTGGTGTTAAACATGGTTATCCAGTACAGGTATCATCTATGTGCATACACCTCATGTGTCACTTCATTTGTGCTGCACTATTTAGAATTCCCAGGTCAGAATGTGTAGGGAAGTCTATCATCAGTTATAATGTTTTTTTCTTATATTTTTACTTTAAGGATCACTTGTTGGAATAGCAAGTCTCGTCTTTTTTCTTCCATTTTCCATGTGTAGTGTGGCTTTTACTTATGGTGCTTTTAGAGTGATGAAACATTGAAAGCATTTTGGTAACTGATGCTTGAGGCCAGGGTCTCATGAAAATAGTTGGTTGCTTCTCTTGCTGAATTAGATTGATAGCAAAGTTGAGGAAAGGGCAGTGGTATTGTCTACCTTCTCTCAAATCTCAACCTAGGATTGACTAGTCTTAATAACCTTATTTACTAACCAAAGAGTAGATTCATAATTTATTTGTTATTCAAAGAGGTTGGACTAATTTGTTGCCTTTGCTGTTCATCCATTTTTCTTCCTTTCCCAATTTGTTTGTCCTCCTCATATACTAGCCGTTTCTCTTCAAAATATGTAGTTGGATCATTGGGTGCTTTACTGGCACTGCAAATTGTGTTTTTAAGCCTCTTATGGAGAAATGTTCCTAATCTCTCTTGGTCTCCCCCTTCCCCCTGAAACATTGCAATCTATACAGCTTCAGAAGCATCTGAGTGACGAAGATCATCCATATCATAAGTTTAGCACAGGTCAGTGGTTATTTAATTTCTTTTGTTTTTAAACTCGTACAATTGAACTTTGAACTTTTGCACCATCCTGCTTGTGGTTGGATTGTTTTGCCAAAGAACTGATAATGAGAATCTTTGTAATTCTATTTGCTTAAATGCATTATTGTGTACTAAAATTCAAATAAATTTGTCTACTACTAGGATAAACTCAACGGAGTATTTTGCTACAAACTTCTTTGAAGTACATTGAGAATGTCATGGCTATATTTTGGATATGAAGACAGCAGACTATATGATTTTAGATATTTTTGGATCTCTGTCTTTTCTTTTATCACATCGATAGCTGCTGACTTCTGAGCCAACTGGAAGATATTTACTTATAATTTCCCTGGAATTTATTTTAAAAAGTAATAAAGTTCCATCTGCCAATTTGTGTTTTTTTGAATAATTATGAATTTCATGTTATGTGCATTAGTATCATGTCATTGATTTAATTCTGAACCTAAATAAATCTGGTGATTAATGCTTAAAACTATGCTTAATTGTAATTTGTTTTAAAAGAAATATGTTTGTCCAAATGAAGTGGAATATCTGCAATAGCTATCATTGTTGCAGTATACTTTTCATCATAATCATTACTGCAGTGCTCTAATTTGTAGGGAATTGGGACACTTTGGAAGTTAAGCCTAAAGCAAAAGGATTAGACACAAGGAAGGAGCTTCTCAAGTTTTATGATGAAAACTATTCTGCCAATTTAATGCATCTAGTTATATACACAAATGGTAACATATATTTTGTTTACAATATGTCAGTTGAATTATTTTTTATATTTTTTGAATGGCAACAATCCAATTATTTGTGCATGGATATTTTCAGAAACCCTTGATAAAATTCAAAACCTTGTAGAAGAAAAGTTCCAGGATATTAGAAACACCAGCAAAAGTTGTTTCCATCCTTGTGGTCAGCCATGCAAATCAGAGCATTTGCAGGTGCAGTTTTACTATATCTTAATGGCAAAAACTAACTATTTTCTTCACCATTGATTGTAATCTATTTCTTATTTTGGGTTTCTGTTTCAGATTCTTGTCAAAACTGTCCCAATAAAGCAAGGTCACAAATTGAGAATTGTATGGCCAGTAACCCCTGAAATTCATCATTACACTGAAGGGCCAAGCAGGTATCTTGGCCATCTCATTGGTCATGAAGGAGAAGGGTCTTTATATTACATCTTGAAAAAATTGGGTGGGTACTCTCCATCTGTCATTATTAGTTTTTGGGTATTGTCTACTTCATATGAAATCCGATTCTTCTATATTATGAGATGTTGCCTGGGTTTTAAGTAGCATCATTATAAAAATGCAGAGCGACCACTTCCTGCTACAGGGGCTGCTGTATTGGAGTGGTTAGTGTAACAGCCATAGAAGGCCAAATAGCAGGCTGAATGGTAGTGGTAGCTGGCAATGTAGTGCTGTCATGTGTTGATTCCAAAAAAACCCCAAACAGAGACATTAGGGCTTTCTTGGAGGGCTACTTTTGGGACTTAAGTTTCCAAATATGAAAACTACACATGTATTAATAATAGTGAAAATGGTAAAAGAGACTTGGAATAAGTGGACAACGATCATTACTATGTAGGAAACTTGTTTTTGACTTTTATTGGTATTACTTTTATGTTTTATTTATGACACCTATGACTTTTTATATGTATATGTGGTACCCATTATATATAAACTGTATAAAAAAAATCAAAATAGCGGCTATCTCGCAATATACTTGGTAGTGTTTTTGGAACTGGCCTCAATGGGCCACTATCAGGGATTTAGAACATAATCTTGAGTAAAAGGGGTGACCTAGTACATTACATGAGGATCTCACCAAACAGGTCTGCCTAGTGAGGGTAGATGTCCGAAGCCTTGCCTTTGCAAGCATTTTGTAGTATTTGAACTCAACCTCCAACAAGCAGCCGCCCTGTATTGCACCAAGACTTTTAAGTCTTGCTATGTTAATGAAAGTAGTTTAAATGCTCATATTTCAGAATGTTAGTTTCTCTGGACTACTTTCTGATTTATATTGTGTAGAAACTGGTTTTGAAGCAGATTTATGTAGGATGGCAATTGGAATTTTTTTCACAACCCACTCTAGGTCATGATCTATGCACAAGTTAACACCATTCCAACAACCTTTAGCTTGACAAGACTAATGATAGATCATCTTTGAAAATGGGTTTAGGCCTAACTCAATCCTACAAAACTGGCTTTGGATGCAACTTGCATTCAAAGACTTGATGGTTCATGGGACTCGGCAATTTTAAAAGGGTCACTCACCATGTTATCCATGTACCAAGCCCAATAGTGCTGAACGTGATGGGGCATATTCAGAAAAAACGAAGTCTCACATCAACTAGAAATAGTGTTAAAATACGGTATATAAGTGGCGACAATATTTACCTTACTAGTCTGTTTTGTAGGATTGAATTAGTTCTAAACTACTTTGTAATAGATCACACTATTTCTCATTGTTAAAATTATGATTATTATTGTATTGTACTACTTTCATAAAACTGCTTTTCGGGTGTATGTACCTAGCCTAAGGTTTTTATGTTATAGGATATATAACTTTTCCCTGTATTGTATTTTTCTCTTTTCATCTCTCTCTCTCTCTATATATATATGTATATATAATATACATCAGCTAAGCACAACAACTCACTAATTTTGTTTTTCATCTAAATTCAAGTTGGTGTTAAGAGGCTAGTCTATCTTCTCCTGTCACTGGACCACTACAACCAAACCTCGATGGTTGCATGATCAAAAGCTTTAAGACACGCTGATCTTTGTCAGCTTGTCACCTATCGTGTGTGTCCCATACATTGCCTTTGTGATGTCAAAAACACATCCGACCACTGCCATTCATCTTGTTGGTGTCTTTTGGTCAAGTTTCTGCCTTTGGCTACCTATTTCGACAAACTTGTTGGTCAAGTTTGTCTCCTCACAGCTTAGGGTTTTTTCGCATGTCTTCAATTATGTTTATCTCCCTCTGTCTCTGGAATGACTTTTCCTATTTTTGCTCCTTTCTTTTCTGCCACTACTATTACGATGACTAAACTTAATTGGAAGACTACTTATCTCGGTTTGTCTCCATGGATTATGGATCCTTGGTCCAGGATACCATGACCATTTAAAAAAAGGAAGCCAATGCTTTTCCCATTGAAGAATTACATGCAGGGTTAAACTTCCTCCTTTATTGTGGAATGAGAAAGTAAATGAAAGGAGTTTCAAGACTTTTTTTTTTCTTGATTAAGTTAGTAAGATATAAGATTGGAAATATGATAAAAAAGGCTTAAGAGATTAATCATCTCTTAGTTGAACCATATTATTTATAGAATAAAATTACATCAAGAATACCAAGAGGTACAAGGAAAAGACTATATCTAGGTAACTAATGCTAATAACCTAAACAACTTTTCAGGACAGACTACTTAACCTATCTAAACATGCTAAGTTATGCAATCAAGATAAATTATTCTAATACTTCCCCTCAAGCTTATTAGAGAAACTTAACGAGAGAAATTTTATTAATTGTCCAACAATCAATGAAATGAATATTACAAGTATTTATAGTGTTTGCATTGTTGAATAGCTGTGTGCTACCTCGTAGCATATTTAGCTAATATGAATATTACAATGGCCATCTATACACTAATATACAGACTAACATCTGGACAGCTGTAACTAGCAATTCTCAACTAGTCACCTATACATTAACATACGAGCAAGCAACTCGACAACTTTACACTAACAAACAAACAAACAACTGGACAGTTGCACACTAACAGAAAAAGCAAACAATTGACAACTATAAACTAACAATTCTTACTAACAAAGCTAGAGCATATTGTATGTGCCAAGCTTGGAACATATAAATGGAATTTGTGGTCCTCTTAGGGATTTTGTTAACACATCTACAAGTTGATCATTGGATCCAACAAACTTAGTATAAACTTTGGACTACATCTCTTGAATAAAATGACAATCCAAGTTCTATGTCTTTGGTCCTTTCATGGAATACAGGGTTGGAGCCAATGTCGAGAGCTACTTGATTATAACAATACATTTTCATTGGTGGTATCTCACAAAATTTTAATTCTCGAAGAAATTGTTTCTCTCACATACGTTCACAAGTGAGAGAAGCCATTGCCTTATATTCATCTCCAACGGTAGATTAAGCTACCACATTTTGTTTCTTGTTTTTCCAAGAAATAATGTTGCCTCCAGTGAAAACACAATACCCTGTAGTGGAGCGTCTATCCATAAGAGGTTCTGCCTAATCAACATCACAATACCTAGAGTTCTGGGTATCCCCTTTATCTTTGTACAACAGACCTTATTCTAAACCTTTTTTGAGGTACCTTACAATCTGGACGATAGCATTCCAAAGATCAATACAAAGATTTTACATAAATTAATTAATAACACCAACTGTGAAGATAGACCAGGTCTAGTAACAGTGATCAACTTCACCAATCGGCCCAACCTTAATGGCGTAAACCCAACGACAACTGACAACCTTCTATTCAGGTAGAAAAGGAACTAAGTCCCATGTACTATTATGTCCAAGAGCCTGCATTTCAACGTCATGGCTTGTTACCATCCAAGATGATCAAATGCCTCTTTCACATTTTAAGGAATGGTAACTGAAGATACAGAGGAGATAAAAGAAGAATAGAAAGGAGACAAATGATGATAGCTTATAAAATTGTAAATAGGAAGAAGATTGCGTGTAGAGCGAGTACCTTTGCTGTGATCTTCATTATCAGGAGAGATGTACTATTGAATGATGATGAAGGACTTGAGGAAGAGGATTTGCCTTGTGGTATTGGACTAGTCATTTGAGCTTGTCATTGGTAGGTCATAAGAGGAGGGGTTGATGGTGTAGGTGAGCTGGACTGATGAGAGGAATTTGGATGATTGGAAAAAGATGGAACAATGTTTGGAATAGAGTACACAAAGGGCTTTAAAGGCATAGGCAAGACCCGTTGGACAAAGTTAACATCTTGTGTGGAGGAAGAGAAGAAAGGAGTTTCTTCAAAAAGGTTGACACTTACAGACCTGCAATAGTTTCTAATGTCAGGGAAATAACATCAATACCCTTTTTGAAGACAAGAATATCCTAAGACACATTTGATAGCTCTAGTTGAGAGTTTGTCCTAACCTCAAGACACATCATGCACAAAACAACCAAAAATTTCAGGAGAAATGGAACATAGAGGTTTATTTCAATGGAATATGGAACTTTATTGTCCAAAGAAGGATAGTGCATTCTATTAATAAGATAACATGTAGTTAGAATGATATCACCCATATGATGGATAGGTAGATTAGCACCAAGCAATAAGGTACGGACAATTTCAACTAAGTGTCTATTCTCTCTCTGCTATACTATTTTGTTGAGGTGCATAAGGACAAGTGGACAAGTGTAAAATACTATGTGAATTTAAAAGAGTGGAAAAACTAGTAGAAAAGTATTCTTTGGAATTACCACTCCTTAAGATCTTGACTACATGACCAAATTGGTTTTCAATTTCATTAAGTAAAGACACAAAGATATTTAAAAGTTCAGATTTCATAAGTAAACATAAGTTCAACGAGAATATTCATCAATAAAAGTGACAAAATAAAGAAACCCAAAGGATGTTACTCCACTTTGAACCCAATGAATTGTAGAAAAGACAGAATTGAACCATGCTTAAGTTCTTTTGAGAAAAGAAGACCGAATATGTTTTCCTAGGTGTGATAGGAAACACTGATACCCTGATTTTATTAGGTAACAAACAAAGATAAAAGAAGAATCAGAAACTGTTTACAGAAAGCTACATATACAGAGTTCAGTTACAAGAAAAGTTAGTTATGATTCTAAAACAGTTATACTAACCACATAGGAAACAAACAGTAACTGTAACACAAACAGTTACACTAAAACAAAACAGAATTGACAATAACTAATCAGTAGCATTTTCTAACACTCGCACCAAGACTCACCCTTAGGTCTTCCCTATATTAATGAAAATATTTTACTCACTTTTAGAATGTTTGCTTCTCTAAACTACTCTCTGATTTCAATTGTGTAAAAGCTGGTTTTGAAGTAGATTTATGTAGGATGGGGACTGGAATTTTGGTCACAACCCACTCTAGTCCATGATCTGTGCACAGGTTGACACTGTTCCAATCAACCTTTAGATTCACAAGACTAACGATAGACCATCTTAGAAAATGGGTTTAGGCCTAAGTCAATTCTACAAAACCAGCTTTGGACACAACTTGCATTCAAAGACTTTATGGTTCATGGGACTCTGCAGTTGACTCCAAGTTTTAGATCCATTAAAAGGGTCACTCACTGTTATCCATGTACCAAGCCTAATAGTGCTGGATGGTTACACTAAAATAGAACAGAACTGACAGTTTTAACCATATAACTAACCAATAACATTGTCCAACAGAAGATACACTCACAAATGGTGACAAGAATGTTGTTGCACAAGCAAAAAAGCAATTTTGGAAGATGGTTGAGAGGAACTGGTTGATAGAATGGAGAAGAGTAGACTTTAATTACAAGAACTCTCCTTCATTGAAGGAGAAAGAATTACATATGTGAAGAAGAATGAGTTATAACTCAGTTTCTTTCAGGTCTTTCAAGAATCCTGCCTTGTGTAAGTCTTGCCTTACCCAATAGTTTAGCAGAATATTGATTTCTATTCTTTCTTTCCAATCTAGTATATACGTTTTTGGTGGGAGGTTTAACAATGGCTTGTATGACTTTGAACTTTATATTGCAAAATGTGAAATTTACACTGTTGTTCAGTTCAGAATAATGGATTGTCTTGTAATTTTGTGTTTTAGGCTTCAAAGTTGTATTATGTGCAAGTGCAATGCAAATCTATTTGCAGTGTATATAGATATAGTTATTTGAGCCAAATAGTTGAGTTTGTTTGCAGAATAAAACATTTTTCTCTTACACCTCCTTTCTCACTCAGTCCCTTTCTTTTTACATGGAATTGGAGCTGATTGAAGACCCACTGTACTTAAACCTTTTGGATTTCTTTACCTTCATCATTGATATGCATATGATTATCTGGAGTTTGAATCAATGATTTTCTGATACATGCTTATACATGTGTCCCTACATGCTATAAATTTATCATTTTACCGCTTAGAAAAAAAAATTCCATTTGCAGGGTGGGCTACGGGCTTGTCTGCCGGCGAATCAGATTGGAGCTTGGAGTTTGCTTTCTTTACAGTTGTAATTGATCTTACTGATTCTGGTCATGGTTAGCTTTCTCTTTCCCTCTCCTCCATGGTTTTCTTGTTTGTTGCACAATATCTCCTCTTTTAAAAAGTTTTATTGTGTTAACTTGTGCACGTGCTCTTCATTGCAGTTATGCAATTGTTAAATTTACTACTACTGCTACTAATTTTACTAAATTCAAGGTTTGTTATCTGTAGTTTTGTTGATTCTGTGAACTCATTTTTACCTTCTTTATTTATTTATTTCTAGAGCACATAGAAGATATCATTGGGTTGTTGTTCAAATACATTGAGCTTCTACAGCAGTCTGGTGTTTGCGAATGGATTTTTGAAGAGGTATGGATGTAGTCTAAAAAATGAACAAACAACTTTTAACTCAACTTTTAAGTGAAAAAATGAAAAATATTCAGACAGCTTCAACATAAGTTTAAAAGCTCATTTTTTAAATTTAGCTTGAAAGTAACATGTAAGTTAAAGAAAAGCAAAGACAAATGTGATCGTACAATTGCAATCTTCATTGATGACTGAATTTTGTCTATGCTTCACCTGTGGGTAGTAGGGCTATAGTTTCCCATAGGTAAACTATTGAACTACATTAACTTTGGTATCCATTTCTTTTCTTTTATTGCTTCCACACATGGTCTAAACTACATCTAATGGATTTTTCTATGTTGATGAAGCTTTCTGCAGTTTGTGAGACCAAGTTTCATTATCAGGACAAAATTCCTCCCGGTGATTATGTTGTTGATATTGCATCAAATATGCAGGTATATTTCTCTTTCTAAGTAAAAAAAAAAATTGCAGGGGAGCTTTTTGATGGAAATCATATTATTAACGGACCTGTTATTTTACAGTTTTATCCTGTGAAAGATTGGCTGACAGGATCATCCTTGCCTTTTAAGTTTAGCCCAAATGTTATCCATATGGTACTAAATCAGCTTTCTCCGGACAATGTTCGGTAGGTGTACTAAAATCAAGTCTGTAAATTTATTTATATGAAGGATGTGAAGGATCAGATCAATTCTCCTAAGCTGTTATTTTACTCAACAAAGAAAATACTGATTAAAGTGTTTGAGATACTCTATCAGTAGGGTGTGACTTAGTTATTAAATTTAACCTATAACTCATTCTCGAGCAGAATTTTTTGGGAATCTAAAAATTTTGAAGGGCTTACTGATAAGGTGGAGCCATGGTATGGAACTGCGTATTCCCTTGAAAAGATTACTGGCTCTGCTATTCAGGTATGTGCTTATATGAACAGTAATGTATGACTTTTGTACTGGCTTGTTCATTTGGATAATTTTTCTGTTTTTCCCATGGAATTTACTATGAGTCTATGTTCAGTGATATGTTGAAATTGTTATGAAAAGATGAAACTTGATAGACCTGATAATGCTTGTATTTTCAGGGGTGGATGGCTTCTTCTGCTGATGAAAATATGCATCTTCCAGCTCCTAACAAATTCATTCCAACGGACTTGTCACTTAAAACTGTGCAAGAAACGGTATGATATATTTTTCAAATATATATGGTGTGTGGTGGGAGAGAAAGGGGGGGGGGGGGGGGAGGGTGTTGCACCATGGTTATCTTGATCATATTATTAATACTTGGAAACAGGTGAAGTTTCCAGTTTTGTTAAGCAGGTCAACTTATTCAGCCTTATGGTACAAGCCAGACACATTGTTTGCTACACCCAAGGCTTATGTTAAGATTGATTTCAATTGCCCATATGCTGGAAGCTCTCCTGAGGCTCAGATTTTGGTGAATATTTTCACACAATTATTGATGGATTACTTGAATGACTATGGTAGGTTTCTAGTTTAGATGGACTTTACTTTGTACTTTTTATTTCTTCATATTGTGTCTACTAAGTTGCTAAATAAAAGTTGAAGGAGTTCTTAATTTCTTTTCTTAGCTTATTACGCTCAGGTTGCTGGTCTATACTATGGCATAAATCGCACAGATGGTGGTTTCGAGGTACTCTTGTAATGTATTTTAGTTTGCAATATTGCAATTTCTGAATATGAATGTTAGATATTAGTCTACAATCACCCTCGATGAATGCTAGCAAGATTCTTTCTTGCACACTCTTTTCAACACTCCATCAGATGAAATTCATAGTTTAACCAATAATGAAACGTATTTGAAAGATAGTGTTGCTCACATTTCTTTAATCAATAATGTGCATTATTGCATTTTTTTGTTCAATTGTAACATATAGATGATCCTAACTTTCTATGTGATTTTAAGTGCAATTGTTAAAGGTATACTTGAGTTCAGTTCTACACTTTACTACTATAATTGATTAAAATAACAGAAATCATGTAAAGGTTGACAATTCGGATCCTGATAATAATGAGTATGATATTTGAAACGATAATAAAGGGTTAAATTGTTTATTATACCAGGCAGGGATAACATTGACATATAATTTGGAAGATTTCCAATTCTCATTATAATTAAGCCTTTTTATTTATCTATCAACTCCTTTTGTATCTTAATTAAACCTTTAAGTTCTTTGGCTGCTTTGTACTAAGAAATTTGTGTGGGAGTATAAATGAAAATAGAACAGAATTTATTTTTTCCTCTGCCCGTCTTGAAGAAATGTGTTACTTCATTCTGATAATTAAAATGCCATATGTTTTAGGTGACACTCTTTGGTTATAATCACAAGTTAAGGATTCTGCTTGAAACTATAGTTGAAAAGATTGCAGCATTTGAAGTGAAAACTGACAGGTTTTCAGTCATCAAGGTACTTCATCAGACTCTTCTCACATGGGATTTAATTATCTCATTCTTTTCATTTGGAGATTGAATTGATTTTTTATGTTATGTACCACGTGACAAGGCTGATTCTTTGTTGGATTCTTCTCTTCTATACCCGTCTTTTTGCATCAAACAAACACTGGCAATTACTTTCTTCCGTATACTCTAATATTCCATCAAAATTTTTAAATCCATTAGTAGTTTCATGTCTAAGGTGTGTCTCTGACTGGATGCCTCATTCTGGTGCCTCTTATTTTTACCGGATTGTTTTGTTCTTCTGGCTCCTTTAGAATGTTTTGCTTTAGGATAGTTTTATGCCACTAGTACTGAAGGAGGATTACAAAATTTTTGTTGTTATTTATGTTAAACGGTGTATCTTCAAAAATAGAAATAATCATTAAATAATATGAAGCATCTCAATTTGTTTTGTGATGAAATAAAATAACCTTTATAGTTGGGACTCGAAATTTTAGTTTAAAGATTCAACTATTCTATTGAAATATATTAATAATGTTTTCAGAGAGAATAATTTTTTGGTTCATAAGAAAAGATTAATTTTCTCTATATTCTAATACAAATAAATGATTCTGTGTTGGTTAGTTGGTCTTATGGCTGTCTTAAAATTTTCCTTTAACCATATGACTGGTGCATTCCAAAAGAAATGATTTTAAGTTTAACACAAGATTTATCAATATCTTTCTTTTTTACAGAACTATTGAATGATATTGTTAAAGATATGATTGTGTAAATAGGGAAATATTGTATAGCTTTATTTTAGGGATTTTATTTTATTTTTCTTTCCTTTTCTTATTTGTACTATTACTCTCTTTTATAAGTAGAGAACCTAAGTTTGATCATAACACAATTAATGTAAATCTTTCTCTGGATACATTGCAGTAGATAGACAATTTTGGTAATTTAAATATTATAATTTAGGGAGTTTTGTGTGTAATTTCTAATTGGGTCAGTGTTATTAAAAATTATTTTCTGAATTTTAATGGTTGGTTGATATCAAGAACCTAATTAGAATTTCTTAAACTTGGGCTCAGTTTTTAATTTTAGTTTTAAAATCCTGTGTCTGAATCCAACATACTGTTATAGTATGTTATGAAGTTCCCAACAGTAATGACAAAATCAGACTCATTTATGGTGTTTTAAAATATAAAGTTTTATGTTAACATTGAGAAGATACAAGTAACAATAGATTAGAAGCTATAAGGACCATGAATCCATGATGCAATTCTTCAGCTTGGTGATATGAATCTTGAGTTGTAGAGATAGTGTTTGAATCACACATGGTTGTGAGAATCACAAATAAATCATTAGTTGTATACAAGTCTGTACTTTTCTTTTTTTTCTGTGAAATGAAATAATAAAAGTTCAGCTTGTTATTCTTGTTCATTTGATCTAAAACGATAAAATCTCATTCAAATCGTTTGATTCTTCAACTGGTCACAACACCTTGCTGCCAAAGGCCATTGATCTCACCTGGCTGATTAGGCTATTTTTGCAGCCAAAATTGCAAAATGGCCAACAGAGTAGCAAATCATACTGCAGTGCAAATGTACAGCCTCCTTTGTGCCACTTAAGTTGTACTTGCTGGTGGTGGGTTGATAAGGAAGATGACCCACATCCCTAAAGTCAAACTACAATCAACTGCATTCTTTTTTTCTTAAGTTAGGAAAATTTTATATTTAAGCTCCAATACAAATACCACCAAATTATGATTTTTTACTTTTGGCCATAAGTTCTATTGAACCATTTTATTCATATAGGATTCCTAATCTCTTTGTTAGCTAGATTCATTATAATTGTAAAAAATATGATTTCATCTTAGTAATTAGGGAAATATGTACAGCTAAACTAATGATTAGATATATTCTCCATTGTTACTCATTATTATTAGGTTTCTCTATATACTTTGAATGATTATAAAGAAAAGATTTACGTGTGTGACACACTTCACAACAACAAAAATACTCTTTATGGTAGAGCAAGGTTTTCCTTTTCTTTTTCTGCAGTGCACCGTTCACGTGCGCTGTATCTGAGACAGTCTCCCCAATGTGCTTGTCCTTCTCCAACGAATCACTTTTGGGCTTTGTTAGGCACTGGTTTGGCACCGGTTTGGCACTAGTTTGGTACCATGACTTCTTCTAATTTGGCTTTCATTCAATATCTCATGACTTTCACCACCAATCATCTACCATCACATGGAACATATCATAAAAGAGAAAAGAAAAGAATACTATTAAAATAAATGAAAAATAAAAAATAGATTAAATAATCCCTTGTGTATATTGAACAGAGAGTAATGTTTATATAGAGAAAAAACATACAAAAAATATGGGCTAAGCCCATTACATGGAAAGAAATATCTGACAATATCTAATAATATCTAATGATATCTAACAAATACAAAACATGGGTGGACCAAACCAAAACCCATGTAAGAAAAAGGAACACAACCTAAATACGAAATAAAGGAAATCGGTATCTGTTATGGAAAAAATCCAAATTAAGACAAGGAGGCAGAACAAAGTACCAACAAAAGTCTAACTTATTATCAACACCCAAATTAGCCAATTTATCAGCACAATTATTTCCTTCCCTAAAAATATGAGAAACTTTTGAAATCCATGCAAACACATATCTGCATACGCCTTCTCCACCTCCCTCTAAGAGTTCAAGGAACCACTTCTACAAAAGAAAAAGTTTGACAAAGCAAAGTAAAATCACTCTCCAACAAAGGTTTCTGAACCCAACCCTCTGAGCATTATCAATGGCAAGAATAGCCCCCATGACCTCAGCATACAAGGCATTATGATTCCCCAAAAACACCAGAAAAAGCACCAATATATTCCCTGACTCCCTCTAAGATTCCCGCACAAGCAGTAGGGCCTGGAGACCTCCGAGCAGCATTGTCAGTTTTCACTTTAGTCCCACCCATAGTAGGGAAGTCCCAATACACTTGCACAGGAACAAAGACCTTACAAGGTTTGTGCTAATGCCAAAAAACTTCAAGGCAGAGAAGTCCATATGATTAGACATACATTTTTAGACATATTACCTGAAATCTGAATGCAGTTATGTGAAGGGCAGAGATCATACTGATTCACTGTTGAAATCTAGTATGATTCCTCATCCTTCATATCATCCAGAGAGAAAAGGTGATAGCAACAAGCTTATGTGCTTAATAATAGGGCTACCGGGATATTTAAGAAAAGTTATAAAACCAGAACATTAAAAATGATTAAGATCAGGAAAGATATTTTGAAGCCAGGACCAAATTGGAATGTTATGATACATATTCTTTCATACATAGAAATATTCACCAGGTCATGGTTTAATATGTGCATAAGAAATTCCAATATTGTTTGTTCTTTTTGTTGAATTGGAAGAAAATATCTTTAAAGTTACAAGAGGATATGGTAATCATTACATGTGTGCTGCTGTAAGATACTATAGATCTCTTTGTAATCATTACTTTAAGGATATAGTTCTCTATATATGGATGTTTATGTACTACATTCAATTCAATAAGAACTTTTCTCTCATACAGCTGAATTCTTTTCAAGTATTTTAATGCTAATTGGGCAAAATCACCATGAGATTGTGGGTCCACTTCTTGATATTGTCTTTTCATTAGTGGGAACTTGATTTCTTGGAGGAGCAAGAAGTAGGAAATAGTTCCTAAGTCTGGTGTTGAAGTTGAGTACTGTGCTATGGCAGTAGTTGCATGTGAGATTACATGACTTAAGCAACTTTTCCTTCAATTAAAATTTGAAGATACACAAGATACTTGACTAATATGTGACAAGGAAGCTTCCATTCACATTACATCAAAGACAATTTTCCATGAGCGGACTGAACACATAAAAGTTGAGAGAAGGTGCTCTCTAGAGAAATCATTACTGACTTTGTCAACTCACCAACTACATGTTCACTAAATCTGTAAACAGCTCTCGTATTGATCACATTTGTAACATGCTTGACTCATGACATACATGCTACAACTTGAGGGGGAGTGTAAAACATATGATCTAATCTTAGTAATTAGGAAAATATTTACAATTGAGAATTAAGGATATTCTCCATTATTAGCCATTTTTAGGTTTCCCTATACTATCTTTTTGAATTATTATAAATAAAGGATTTTTATATATGATCACAATTTAAACAAAGAAACTCTTTCATAATACTTTTTTTTTTCAAATTTAAACAAATATATTTTCTAACCATGATATTTTGAAACTTATGTCACTTTGTTAGCTATTTAACTTCACAATGCTAATATACAAATATGTGTGTGCGTTTTTCTTTGTATTAAATTTCTCTAGGAGTCATGTTTTATTATTGATCATGAATCTTATGATTTATGACTCGATTCCATTCATGACTTAGAAAATGGGCCTTCCAATTCACAATTTATATCCCATCTCAACTATCATGATAAAGGCCTGATATTAAAAAATGAATTAAACTAAAATTAAATACCAAATACAGAAAACAAAGTAAAGGAAATTATGATAAATCCGTGAAATCCAGGGAGCCATATCCTATTTTATATCATAATAAGAAGATATGCTTACAGATGAATATGAACATTTCAGTATTTGATTTATAAATTATCTATATCAACATTATTATGATAAAAAATTTTCTTGATTTTTTAATTTCTCTATCCATATTTATCTTTTCATATACCATTTTATCAGGAAATGGTAACCAAGAAATATCAGAATATGAAATACCAACAACCTTATCAGCAGGCTATGTACTATTGCTCTTTGATCTTACAAGATCATACCTGGCCTTGGACAGAACAACTCGACATACTTCCTGCTCTTCAAGTTGAAGATATTGCTAAATTTGTACCATTAATGCTCTCGAGGACATTTTTAGACTTCTATATAGCAGGTTCTTAGGCCTTTCTCTCTCTTTATGGATGGCAAGAGTTACTTTTATTTCAACTGGAATGAAATTTTATGTACAGGGAACATTGAAAGCCATGAAGCAGAGTCGATAGTCAAGCACATTGATGATGCTCTCTTTAATTGTTCAAAACCTGTGTGTAAGCCTTTATTCTCATCTCAACATTTGGCCAACCGAGTTGTTAAACTTGAACGTGGCATGAGTTACTTCTACCCTTCAGAATGTCTTAATCCTGAAAATGAGAATTCTGCTCTTCTGCACTACATACAGGTAAATTTTGCGATAGTTTTTTGTTCATGATTTGTATTAAGATATGTCTGGCTGCCTAGACTGATATGCATTATGCCATCCAAATATCACTTTTGACTGGAAAAGCAAGTTGTTAGCTTATGCCTATTTTACCTAATTTATTTTGGCTGTGAATAGATTTCAAATGATGCCAACAAACCGAGTAACATCGATGAACCTGGCTTTTGAAAGCTATACTGTTAGTATATTACTTTAATTAGTCTCTTTAGTGTAGTCATGAAAATTGACTCTGAAAATCATCTGGATGGGAACCCTAAGCCAAAACATTCAGTTTTTTCTGTCTACATATTGAGAAATGTATTATTCTCCTACTCTTTTGGCCTGGCCATTTGATCAGATTTTAGTTTTTTCATTGTAATTTTGAAGCCATTGTTTCTTATTGCCCTCCAATTGAATTTGTAGGTTGGTCGTGATGACTTTAAGCTTAATGTTAAACTTCAGCTTTTTGCTCTTGTTGCAAAGCAACCAACCTTTCATCAGCTACGATCTGTTGAGCAGCTGGGGTACATTACTGTGCTCTTGCAGAGGTATGTTGATCTGCAGCATCCTGTATGTATTCAGCTTGGAAGACTTACACTTGTTTTTAACTTCAAATTTAAACATGTGTAGGAATGATTGTGGTATACGTGGACTACAGTTTATTATCCAATCCACAGTAAAGGTATCTTCCTACTTGGAACTTGGAAATAATCTAAAATAATTTTCAAATAATGACTTATGCTTAAGCCCAGCATTTTACTTGCTTCTCAGTCTCCCGGGAACATTGAACAAAGGGTTGAGGCATTTCTCAAAATGTTTGAGACCAAGCTTTATGAGATGACAATTGATGAATTCAAGGTTTGATAGCTCTATTAATATTCTATTTAGCTTGCTGCAAATGTTGTTCCCTAATCATGATTGAAATATTCAATAATGAATACTTCTCCATACATACGCTTGTCCTACACCTTGTGAGCTTTGAATTCAATTCTCTCTGGAAGCATTACAAACATAGATCTTATGGATCGTAAAGGATATACATGTAGGATCTATATCTAAGAAAGTAGACTTTGAGTCTAACACAACCCCTACAAAACTAGTTTGGATGGTGAGGTTTACATTTACTCATATTTTAATTTGGTTATATTTCTAGTCAATGTTCTCTAACACACTCTCACACTAAAGATTAGACGTCTCAAGTGTGATATTAAATATTTGTGAGTGGTCCAATAGTGAATGACATGATAGGTCTAACAAATCTTGCTACGATAGACTCTTGTAACATTTTAGAAAGTGGACTTTAAATCTGACCTAACCTCACAAAATTGACTTATAGACTATAATTTGCTTTTACCTCCAGTTGATATGAGATCTTAACACACTCTCACGCTGAGGATTAGATGATATTTGTAGGTAGTTTGATAGTGGTCCGATAGTAGGTAGATAATACAAGTCCAGGTCTTGTTGTAGGATAGACTCTTATAACACTTATTGAAAAACTCAAAGGGAGAAAACAATAGGTGTAATAAGAGAACACGTCAAGTTTGAAAGTGAATAAATTCATTCTTATTATTTCTCATTGCATACATTGGATATATATATATATATAGATGAGTTGGGTATAAGTCTAACAAATCTTGCTACGATAGACTCTTGTAACATTTTAGAAAGTGGACTTTAAATCTGACCTAACCTCACAAAATTGACTTATAGACTATAATTTGCTCTTACCTCCAGTTGATATGAGATCTTAACACACTCTCACGCTGAGGATTAGATGATATTTGTAGGTAGTTTGATAGTGGTCCGATAGTAGGTAGATAATACAAGTCCAGGTCTTGTTGTAGGATAGACTCTTATAACACTTATTGGAAAACTCAAAGGGAGAAAACAATAGGTGTAATAAGAGAACACGTCAAGTTTGAAAGTGAATAAATTCATTCTTATTATTTCTCATTGCATACATTGGATATATATATATATAGATGAGTTGGGTATAAGTCTAACAAATCTTGCTACGATAGACTCTTGTAACATTTTAGAAAGTGGACTTTAAATCTGACCTAACCTCACAAAATTGACTTATAGACTATAATTTGCTCTTACCTCCAGTTGATATGAGATCTTAACACACTCTCACGCTGAGGATTAGATGATATTTGTAGGTAGTTTGATAGTGGTCCGATAGTAGGTAGATAATACAAGTCCAGGTCTTGTTGTAGGATAGACTCTTATAACACTTATTGGAAAACTCAAAGGGAGAAAACAATAGGTGTAATAAGAGAACACGTCAAGTTTGAAAGTGAATAAATTCTTTCTTATTATTTCTCATTGCATACATTGGATATATATATATATATAGATGAGTTGGGTATTTTCGGAAATAAATAGCACCTACTTTAATAAACAAAATCCCTTAGATTGTGGGACTGTTATGCTAGAAATAAAACAATATACAACAAAATATACAGAATTAAAATCAATAAATACTGAATTAAAACTAATAAGAATAAAATTTGAAACTTCCTAAAATATCTCAACACCCCCCCCCCAAGCTGGTGAATAAGTATTCTCCATTCCTAGCTTGGATATAATTTTCTCAAAGTTGTTGTTCAGCCCCTTGGTGAGTATGTCTGCAATCTGTTCTTGAGTAGACACATATGGAGTGCAAATCATGCCATTGTCAAGTTTTTCTTTGATAAAATGTCTGTCCACTTCAATATGTTTAGTCCTATCATGTTACATTGGGGTGTGACTTATGCTGATGGAAGAGAATTGCACATATTTTATAGATTTCACTTGGATTAAGAATTGAATTAACAATTATGGTGATTGTAATTGGACAAGAACTTAACAAAGTGGTTAAGTAAGTGTGAATGTTCTCTTCAAAGAGAAAAGAAAAAGACTCACACAATGACAATATGAATTCGAAAGAAAAAGAACTCAAAAGAAAATAGAATGGGCGAAAATGGAAAACATGGAATTAGAGAAGAAGAATGCAAAACTTAGATGGTTGAAGACTTCCATGGAGGTGGAGGAATGGAGGAGGTTACACCACTTGGAGGAGAGGAATTCCATGGTAAGTGATGAAGAGAGTCGCCACTTGAAGCATCTTGCCAAGATAAGACTCAGAATTTTAGACACTAAAAAAATCACTCACGCTGAGTTTCATTACTCAAAATATATTGAGAATTACAAGAGGGGGTGGCCACCTATTTATAGTGTAGGTGCCATGAGGTTTAGGGAGTGGAGGGAAATTCAAATTCAAATTAAACATGCTTAAGCTCCCTAATTCTGCGCCACTAAAAGTGGATCTAAGAGAGTCATGCTTCTCACATTTAAGCATGTGCTTAATGTGGGAAGTGTGACTAGGGGCTGCACATGGGAGACCTTCTACATGTTAGGGTTTATGTATGGCCCATGAACAAGCCCAATTTTTATGCTTTTAACACCTCCTAAAAAGATTAAAAGAAAGAGTAGTTGGTATCCTCACCCATGCTCTAGTGTTCTGCTCTTGATGATCTTCTGAGGGATGGTGGGGCCTTGTGTCTTAGCCTGAGATGCTTGACCTAGCCTTGAATATTATTTTTTGCTCTTGGTCATCTTCTTGTAAAGTTGGACTAGTTTAGATGGTGATGCTATGCTCCTTTCATGGTTACATTAATACTCAGTGACAGTCTTGGTACCCTTCTTCGCAAGCATGGTTTTTACCTTTACATAATACATTTGTGCAGCATATTTTGCCTTAGAATAGGTTTGCTCTATTGCAATCCATATTGGTTTGGCTGAATTAAGGTACAAACATGTGTCCCTGATTTCTATAACCATTGAATTCCATAACCACGCCATTATCATAGAGTCTTCTTCATCCCATGACTTGAAAGTAGGATCATCTTCAACAGGAGCATCATCAGTTTCGACCGAGATGAACATTCAATTAATACACACAATCAGAGTTTGATACATCTCAAGTTTGAAAGAGAATAAATTCTTTCTTATTATTTCTCATTACATACATTTGATATATATATATACATAGATGAGTTGAGTATTTTCGGAAATAAATAGCTCCTACTCTAATAAACAGAATCCCTTAGATTGTAGGACTGTTATGCTAAATAAAATAAGATACAACAAAATATACAGCATTAAAACCAATAAATATAGAAGAATTGAAACTAATAAGAATAAAATCTGAAACTTCCTAAAATATCTCAACAGAACACAATTTACAGGGGACTTGGGAGTACTGCATGTGGCCAATCCATATACAGAACAGTGGTGTTACCCAAACCGGTGGATGAATCATTACTCTATAATAGGAAGTCATTAAGTCAATGCATTAAATTATGATATTCTTAAGATCCATTATTATACTGAAACTAAACTTAAATTTGTTGTCAATTTGTAGCTGAAACGGTATGTATTAAATTTTCAGTGGAACAGGAACATTAACTGGCAGAAGGTTATGTTTGCTAAATATATTGCTTTCTCTCACGTTCCATGACTATGGATAAGTTCAAATTAGGAGAGTTAGAATCAATAAATTTTATTCAGTCGTCATTTTCATATGTGTGTGCATATATATATATCAATTTGGCTATGCAATATATCTGCTATTGGACCTGCACTGTTACTTGAAAACCAATCTTGAGTATTTACTTCACAGTTTAAGCTTAACAAATCATTATAATCTGTGTTGGTAATTGTGTTTTACATACTTTATTCATGTGACTTCTGTAATGCATGTATGCAGAGTAATGTAAATGCTTTGATAGATATGAAGCTAGAGAAACACAAAAATTTGAGGGAAGAATCATCATTCTTCTGGCGAGAGATTAACGATGGTACTTTGAGGTTTGATAGGAGAGACTATGAGGTATATACTTCTTTCTGTTGGATGAATTTAGGAATTAAAGTTGGATGAATTGACTTGAAAATTGAACTTAGTGAAGAAACTCATATTTAACTAATGAATGGTTTGGCACTACACTTGAATTGCATTAGTGATACTATTGTATGGATTTGGAACAGGTTGAAGCATTAAGGCAGCTCACTCTTCAAGAATTGATAGATTTCTTCAATGAATACGTGAAAGTTGGTGCACCTCGAAAGAAAACTTTAAGTGTACGAGTTCATGGGAACCGGCATTCATCTGATTACAAAGCAGAAGTCTCAGAATCACACTTGGCCAGAATAGATAATATCTTTACTTTTAGAAGATCACAGTCTCTTTATGGTTCTTTTAAAGGACTCTCTGGGCAGATGAAATTATAGAGACATCCTCCAGGTTTAAAACTTCCTCACCTTAAAGGAATATTTAATCGAAATAACACTAGTAATATTGGGCACTCTCATAAGCTTGGATAAAAATACCCCCGTTTCTTCACAACTGTTGAAGAACAACCATTCTCAATTTAGATATCATTGTGGTCTACCCTAGTATTAATGAAAATGGTCTTTCCCAATTTGCTTGTGCTTATATATTTTCAGAAATGCTTGCAGAAGTATTTTTTTCGTATCTACTGAGAGTAATATTTTTTAGATTTGCTCACAAGTAAAACAGTCACGGTTGAAAAATAAATAAGAAAGATTTTGATAACCATTTTTTTCTTAAAATCTACTTGATAATTTTCTATAATACATTGTTATATTTAGATCATGATGATAATAATAAGTATGAATAAAATTTTGAAATAAAAATATACAATAGTAGTGTTATAAAATCAAAAGGTATCAACATATCATAACTCTAATAAATGAGATTATTTCTACATGATTTTCACAATTTTTTTATTGAATTTTTTTTGTTGAAAAAATTTGTTATGGAGTTTCTTTTCTTTGATTTTTGGTTTTGATCACATAAAAATAGAAGGCCCAATTTTATTTTTTTTTGTTGCTGACTGAAGGTGGTGATGGTTGTGGTGGTGGTGGTGGTTTGTGGTGATGTCATTTTTAGGTGAGTTTTTGACTTCTTTACGCATGGGTGGCATTGATTTTTTGTGTTCCAAATAGGTAATCCAACAACGGATTATATAATATATAAGTTTCAATATAAAGTAATTATGTGCTGGGTTATGGAACATGGAACTAAATCTTGGATTCGGAATAATATTCTGATTTAATTTGTAATACACCATTGTATTTTGGATTAGATAACCTGGAAAGTTAATCCGAATCTGAAATATAAGCACTGAATTTTAAAACTTATGGATTAGTTAATTCGAACATATACTGAATCTGAAAATGAAGCAAAACTCATGAGCACATGTTCCATAATTTGTAATTTAGTAGTTATTTTTTTAGTTAAAAAATGACTTATGGATTATCCAATCCAGCAGTTTTATTTTTTAGTTAGCAAATGACTTATAGATTACCCAATTCAAAAGTTATTTTTTAGTTATCAAATGACTTATAGATCCAGAAGCTATTTTTTAGTTATAAATTTTTTAGTTATAAATTTTTTAGTTATAATTTTTTTAGTTATAAATGATTTGTGGATTACCCAATCTGAAAACTATTTTTGAGTTATCAAATGAGTTACGAATTACTCAATTCGGAAGGAAAATTGAATGATGTTTTTAATTTGCATAATTATATGAATTTGAATGAAAAATAGAACAAAATGAAAATTTATGTTTTATTCATGAAGGTGGAAGTATGGACATGGAGGTTGGATTGTTTACAAAATGATATGATGAAATAAAAATGATGTGCAATATGGAAGACATAGTGAATTTTGTGCTTGAACATGAATTGGTTCTAGTGGACTATAGTACCCATTTTACATCAGTTGAGGTGAATAACATTAATTTCATTCATGTTTATTGCATTATAATTTGAAGAAGTGATTTTGTAGTATTGTTAGAATAACTTTGTGTGAGTGTCCTTCGTGGGAAGACTTACTTCGGTGGGTCTGTAGGGTTGGATATGGACTTGGTTTCGTTATTGTCATTATTAAGTCTGACACAAGAAATGAAAAGCAAGGGAGAAAGACATATGTCTTGTTAGGTTATTGAGGGGGGAGGGGGGGGTAGTTGTAGAAAGTACAAGGATGGTTTGAAGGTTACTGTAATTGGTACTAAAAAAATGTCATTGTTCCTCTAAATGTGAGATAAACCAATTGGAAAGGGTGAATGTTTGGTACGTAAGGTAATATGTGGTACTCATAATTATGATTTGTATGATACATTAGTTGGTCATCCATATGCAGGCAGATTAAAAACGAATGAACTTTCCATGCTTGTTGACATGACTAAAGGCATGATTAAGCCAGGTAAATACTACATACTTTGAAGGAAAATAACGAGGATAATATAACAACAATATAATAGGTATACAATGCAAGATATTTGTGCAAGCGATCAATTAGAGGACGTAGAACTTAATTACAATAGTTAATGATGTTGTTAGACCATGACAACTATCTTCATTGGAGTATGTGACATGAGTCTTCCAATGTTGTTAGTGATATTTTTTGGACTTATCCTAATGCTATGAAACTTATGAATGCATTTTACATTGTATTATTGATGGATATGACCTACAAAATGAACAAATATCGACTATCTTTGCTTGAGATTGTCGGTGTGACTTGTACAAGTTTTCTCCTTCTCTGCTAATTTTGCGTTGTAATTTAACAAGAAAAAAAATAACTTCATTTGGGCACTACAAAAATGTAGAAGATTATTGTTAACATTGCATGTGGGGTTTGAAGTCATTTTTTGTGATAAAGATCTTGCTCGGATGAATGTCATCAATATTGTGTCTTCTAAAACAACGAATCTTCTTTGTCGGTTTCACATAAATAAAAATGTCAAAACAAAATGTAGAGAGAGAAAGAAGAGAAAGAGTAAAGTAAAGTAAATTTAGATTTAAATTTTAATATTTGATATTATTTAGTGAAAGATATAATAGTAAATTCGACTTTAGTATATCGTGACTAAGAAGTGATTGAAGTATAATATGTTCACATCTAACACTTTTTTACACTCACTTTATAACTAATAATATTATTATTTTAATATTTTTTTTTTATATTATTTAATTATAAATTTATTTTTTATTATATATATATATATATTAACTTTCGAAGTGCTGTGTAGAGTGTCAAATTGTCAACTCAATTCAACATACCTTTCAAAGATGTTCTCAGAAAGGTTGAACTTGATTTTCTGGTTGAAAGAACAATTATAAAAATATGAAAAATGTTAGAAAATGTCTCTAAACAAATAAATAAGAAATATATATATAAAAAATCATTATTGCATACCTTAATTACAAAGAAGATATAAATAAATTATGGTTTGAACATATTCAAATTTAAAATTGCAAAAACAAATATCTGAATTTGATGGGTCAGAGTCTGATATAATCTATCGTTAGCTCATGGGATTGGTGAATTCAATCCAATTCATTAAGGAAGGTTAGATGGGTAATCCATTGACTTTAATCTGTTTTAACATTCTCAAATATCGAGCACTTTGAGTTTATCACAAAGAAAAATGTTGTAAGAGATTTGGTTAGTACAGCATGAGTATGATCATGGACAGGAATATGAAAACATGGAAGAGATTTGTTTGTTGATGGCACATTAGTCGCACCTCGGACAACTGTCACTTTCTTATATTACCAAACTTTTATATAAGAAGCAATTAGTATTTCTTTCAAGGTTTAGTTTTGAATAACAGAGTATAGTTTTCGTTCTCTCTGTTTTTACTTCTTTTTGTTTCTTATTATCTCATTTCTTCTGGTACTTCTACATTTTTAATATAGTATCACGAGCTTGAAGATCCATCAATGGAGCCACTCAAAATCCTATCTTCTCCATTTCCGCTACTCCTTCCTTTCATCCAATTTTTGAGAAATTGAATGATTCTAATTTTCTTCTATTTAGGCAACAAGTTGAATCGGTAATTAATTTGCATAAACTTCAATGTTTTGTTGCGGTTTCTTACCAAAAAGGATCGTCTAGCAGGAAGCAAAATCCGGCATACTACAATTTGGAACATGATCAAGTCCTTTTGTCGTGGCTTCAATGGACTCTCTTCCTCGATTTTATCACGGCTTAGGTTGTGTTCACTCATCAAATTTCGGAGCAGCTTCATGAATATTTTTAGAAACAGACGCGTGTGAAATCACAACAGTTACAAATGGAGCTTTTTAGCATTAATTTCTTCTTCGCATCAAATTATTGTTGATGCCCTTGGTTCTTGCGGTTATCATGTTCTTCCTCGCAAACACTTGTTACCATATGTTTGATTATTACTTTTGCTCTTAAGAATTCTTTCATCCACTCAACATGCCTTTTTAAATTATTATCTTCAAGAAATTATTTGCATGCAACAACCACCGAGTTTGAAGATCATGATAATCTCTTGTGCAGACTTAACAAAGTTATATATGGACTTAAGCATGCTCCAAAACAACGATTTGATAGACTAAAGAACCGCTTCTTCAGCTTAGGTTTTCTGCTAATAAGTGTGATTCCTCCTTGTTTATCTACAACGCAAACCATAGCATTGTATACGTTTTGGTTTATGTAAATGATGTTATAATTATTGGCAATTCAGTGTTTCTGCTTCAGCAACTTATTTCCCAGTTTCATTTTAATTTTTCTCTTAAACAATTGGGAAAATTAGACTATTTTCTTGGCATAGAAATCAAATCTACGCATGATGGCTCTCTTCTTTTAACTCAAAAGCAAATATATTAGAAATCTTCTACAAAATAATAAGATGAATGAACCTCCGAACTCACTAAAACTAAAAGTGGTTCATATTATTTTAATGACCCTACTCTTATAATCAATTGGTGGTACTCTTCATTATCTTAATGTTACTCGACCAGAGTTGAATTATATTGTGAATAAAGTTTGTCAGTTTATAGCAAATCCTATGGATTCTCATTGGATACTCATTGGATAGTTGTTAAGGGCATTTTGAGAGATACTTAAGGGTTGTGTCCATCATGATTTACATCTTCAAGTTGCTCCTTCACAACTATTTTTTCACTAAGTGATTATGTGGATGTACTGTTTACCGTAAATAAGTGAGAGGATATCTGTCATTTAGATCTAGGGTTGTATAGAGAAGAGAAGAAAATGATATACCTTTAATAAGTAAATATCCTTTCTTGGAGAATGAAAAGATGTAGAGGAAAAGACAAGTGAGCATGAATTATTTTCGAATTTATTCTCATTTATTTTATTCTACTGCTTTGTAGTATTTTTTTATTTTCCATTACAGTAAGATTTTTTAATATAAAAAATAGTATTTTTATTTATTTATATAAAATGTGATTTATTTTTATTTTAAAATATTATTTGATGTTAAATTTTTTATTTAATTTTTTATTGTGTTTATATTAATATTTTTTTATAATTATTATCTTTACGAGTTATAATTTATTTGATAATAATTTGTTATGAAATTTTTTTTTATGGTTAATTATATTATACTTTTTTTGTTGTAGTATTTTTATTTTTCATTACTACATAGTTTTTATTATTAAAAAAATAATATTTTATTTATTTATATAAAATCTGTTTTTTCAATTTTGTAGCATATGTAAATATTTTAATAAATTACTTGAAATTCTGTTTTTTATTTAATTTATTGAATACATAATTTTTTCTAATTATAATTTTAAAATTATACCTATTTACATTTTATACATATTTATTTTTAATTATAATTTTTAAATCTGAAAGATATTTATTTTTAGACAAAAATAACTCATTTCGTTATTAAATTTTTTTAACAAGCAAGAGTAAATTTTGTAAAATAACATTTTATATATTTAAAAAAAATTAAAATTATATATCTGAGAGTCATCGCATCACTCAAACTCTCATAATTTTTTTCTTATACACACCCATTCTAATACCCAAATCCAAACAATCTCGCTTTTTTCACATTTTCATCTCACATCCTCAGACATTCACTCTCTCAAATCCTCACACATCTCCTCTTCAATCCAAACCCACAAACTCTTTATAATATGATTGAAATTCTAATCTTGATAGTGCTCCACCTCAGGTGCAGTGATTTCTTTTGGTCCAAATCTAGTCTCTTTGGTGGTCCAAGAAAAACTTGTTTTGCTAGATCATCCACAAAAGTTATGTCACTGTCTGGCTAGTGCTACTGCTGAAATTACTTGAATTCAAACACTTTTAACGGAATTATCAGTTCCTCCCTAGTTTCAACATTATACAATAATAATCAAAGTGTTGTGACAGTTACTCATAATCCTATTCTTCACTCCAGAACTATAACATATTGAAATTAATTTCTTTGTCAAAGAGAAAGTTTTATATAAGAATCTTCAAAGTTTATCATATCCCTGTTGTAGATCAATGAGTCGATAGGCTAGAATAGAGATGGAGAGAGAGAGTGAGTGGCACATCGTGAGGAAGATAGGTTCTGGGTTGAAGAAATCAAGTGTTAACTTTTTCTTCACGAATTTCCCTCTTGAATACGAAGAGGAGGACATGTGTAGAGTGTTCAGAGATGGGGAAGAGTCGTTGACGTGTTTATCTCCCGAAGATTGAATAAAAAAAACCAGAGATTTGGTTTTGTCAAGTTTCAAGATGTGGTAGATGTCGTAGATCTGGAAAGGAGATTGGATTCTGTCTGGATCGGTTACTGGAAAGTAAGGGTAAATAGTCTGAAATACAGCAGGGATAGAGAGCCAAGGCATGTTAGGAATGTAGAACCCAAACCAAAAGTTAGTAGAGTCAGAATGCCAAGGAAGAAATGGGATGTAGAACCCAACGTAAATCAGAGTCATAATGTTTGGAAGGAAAAGTTATCATATTCTGCTGCTGTGGAGAAAGGTTGTAAGGGGGAAAAAGGAATAAGAACCCAATAGCGTTCAAGGCAGAGGTGCAACACTCGAAGTGGTTAGATAATTGTTTCATTGGTAGAACTGTGGAACCAAGTAAGGCTAAGGATTTGAAGAAAAGTTTTATCTTGGGTGGATTTAAGTTTATTCGTGTGCGGTTTCTGGGAGGTAACTGTGTGCTATTGTCTGGAGAAGATGCGAGTTTGATTAAAAAGACCATTAAAGAGTGATTTGAATCAATCTTTGAATCGATTAACCCTTGGGAGAAAGATTTTATGGTGTCGGAAAAATTTGTTTGGGCTCGCATTAGAGGGCTGCCCCTGAATCTGTGGAGTAGACATAGTTTGGAAAGTATTGTGTTTATGGTCAGAACACTTGTAGAAATTGATAAGGATACTTTGGAGATGGAAGAACTAGAATTTGCAAGAGTCTTAATTAAACTGCCTGTAGCAAGGGAGGTTCGTTGGACAAACTGTATGAAGGTTAATGAGACCATGTGTCAAATAGCCATTGAAGAAGAACCTGTCAATAAAGTAAAAAGATGTCTTTTTGGTGAATAGGAAAGCAACTCTGATGATGGTGAACTCGGAAGTTTCGTAGGGAGGGAGTGTAGTGAATCAGAAGAGTTAGAATTTGGTAGTAATTTAAATTTTCATGGAGATATGAGGGAGGACCCGACGATGGAGGAGGCGGAAGGGCTTCTCCGCAGGAAGGCACGAAAGCCATATGCGGTTGCAGTAGACAGGAGTGATGACGTGGATGTTCAGCAAATTAGTGGGTTACAAAATGCTTGGCATAGTAATGAGGTAATTGATGATTTAGATGGCCAAGACGGGTGCATTAATGAGGTAGTTGACGAAGTAGAGGGTTGATTAAAGATTATAACGTTGCACTTAATGAGGTGGGTGGTCAGAGGCAAACCCTAATAGAGATAAAAGTCTATTTGTTGATATTGGTCCTCTTGAGTGTGATTGGGCCCAATTCCAAACGTTAGAGACGAGGTGTGTTTAGCTGAAACTGGCCCAATCCTTAGTGAAACTGAATTATCTGGAGTTGGAAGTAAGGCTGACATGGCCCTAGGTCAACCTAACAGCGACCACCATCCCCCGCCGGTAGCGGTTGCCGGTGACGAGGGGGTTTTTGCGGCGACGGCGTCTGTGCTGGGTGGCACGACTGCATGAACGGTGGCCATCTCTACGGCGACGGTGGCTGCGCGGAGTGGCACACGAACGGAGGTCACCTCCGCCGCCCACAGTGTTGCGTTTGTGCGGGGTGGCACGACTGCACGAACGGTGGCCATCTCTGCGACGACGGTGGCTGCACAGAGTGGCACACGAACGGAGGTCACCTCCGTCGCCCACTGTGTTGTGTCTTCGTCCTCTGCTTGCGAGCTTAGTCATGATGTTCGTATGGAGGGCTCCTCCGCCGTTTGTGATCTTGAGTCACCATTTTCCGCCTTTGGTAACACTTGAATGGCTGCCGCACGCGAAGCTGCGTTGACGGCTTCTTCGTCCTGCCTAGTCGCGCCTGCTACGCCTACCGGAGACGTCGACTTGGTGGTGGCGGAAACTTCCTCGGAATCTGGTAGCAACCCTGCGTATTCTCTGGTGGTCCGTAGGCCGTTGTGCATGGCTGCAACAATTTCTAGGGGCATATTTGTGAGCCCTGTGGGGAACTTGCTTATTCATCGTCAAATTGCAGCGATACCCGGTGCTGGATAGAGGTTGATGGAAGTTGGAGAATGTAGCAAAACAAGTCACAAGAGGTGGGGGTCTACACGTATTGATGGACTCAAAGAACTATCTCACAAAATAGATGTAAGGTTAGTATCTAGTTCTACCGCTTTTACTAATAACGATACTAAAAACTGTTTGGTTTGGTTAAATGATGAGAAGTTGAAAGCATATAGAATATGGAATTCAGGAAAGAAAGTAGGATACTCTCGTTTTGGAAACGAGGATGATATTTTAAACAGGTTAAAGAGTCTGGAAGAAAGGGATAATGTGAAGGAGGGATTAGGTTGGGATGGGCGAAATGTTGTTAATGATGAAACTGATTAGTATGAATATTAGGGGTTTGGGAGGAAGGATAAAAAGAAAGTATATTAGCGATCTCTTTAAAAAACAACAAGTTGGATTTATCTGTCTGGAGGAAACAAAATGTGAACATATTAGTAAGGAAAGGTGTTATCAAATTTGGGGTTCAAATGAAATTGAGTGCATTGAGGTTGGAGTTGTTAATAATGGTGGAGGGATAATCACTATGTGGAAGAAAGATTGCTTTGAATTGAAAAGATACAGAAGTGGGAACAACTTTTCAATTATTGAAGGAATATGGAAGGTAGGAAAGCCAATAGAAATAACAATAGCTAATGTTTACTGTGGCGGTACTTTAAGAGAAAAGACAATTATTTGGGACGAGATAAGTGAGATAAGCAAAAGTCACCCAATAAAACTGTGGTGCGTAGCTGAAGATTTTAATTCTATTAGAAGTGTTGGGAAGAGAAGATGTCAAAATTATAATGTCAATTATAGTAGTGAAATACGAAGTTTTAATAAGTTTATTGAAGATTCTAGTCTGGTTGATATTTCATTGGTGGGTAGAAAGTTTACTTGGTATAAACCTAATGGGACAGTGAAGAACATAATAGATAGAATTTTAGTCTCCCTTGAATGGTTAGAGAAGTGGTCGGGAAGCAAATTGTATGTGGAAGGGAGATCGATTTCGGACCACTGTTCTTTGATTTTAAAGGAGATAAACATCAACTGGGGTCCAAAACCATTTAGATGTCTCGATGTTTGGCAAAAAGATGCCCGATTTAAGGAACTCGTAAGGAATAAGTGGGCAAACTATGACATTAGGGGAAACGGTTTGTACGTTTTAAAGGAGAAATTGAAAAGGTTAAAGTTTGACATAAGGAATTTGAACAAATTTGTCTTTGGAGATGTTAATAAACAAAGAGTGGAATTGGAAAAGAGAGTCCAAGAACTGGATGGAAAAGATGATGAGGGAGAGTTGAGTGTGGTAGACAGAGAGGAGAGAAGACAACTGTTAGCTGATTTGGGGCAAGTCAGAGTTAAACAAGAGGCGATCTTACAGCAAAAAGCAAGGTTGAGTTGGATAAGTCAGGGTGATTTGAATACAAAATTTTACCATTCAAGTATTAAGTGGAGGAGGATGCAAAACGGGATTAATGGTCTCAAGGTTGGAGATCAGTGGTGTGAAGATCCAGCTGAAGTAAAAGCTAGAGTGAAGGAATTTTTTGAGGGCAGATTCAGTGGGGGGGGGGGAGTTAACTGGTTAGATTGGATAATGTTCAGTTTAAGGGCATATCTAGGGAGGATAATGAAATGTTGGTTGGAATTATATTTGAAGAGGAAGTTAAGGAGGTAGTTTGGAATTGTGACAGCTCCAAAAGTCCTGGACCGGATGGTTTTAATTTTAGCTTTATAAAATTTTGTTGGGACATTTTAAAAGGAGATGTTATGAGTGCGGTACAAAGGTTTGCAGAGGGTGGAAGTTGGCCGAAAGGTACTAATGCCTCCTTTATTACCCTTGTTCCAAAGGTTGCAAATCCACAACAACTGAATGATTTTAGACCGATTTCTTTGGTGGGTTGTGTGTATAAGATTATCTCTAAAATCCTTTCTTCAAGGTTGAAAAGGGTACTAAACAAAGTTATTGACCCCAGGCAGTCTGTAATCTTAGAAGGAAGGGGTTTGTTGGATAGCGTGTTAATGGCTAACGAGACCCTTGAGGAGATAAAAAGGAAAAAGAAAGAATGTGTGGTGTTTAAGGTGGATTATGAAAAGGCATATGATTCAGTAAGTTGAGAGTTTATTTACTACATGCTAGGAAGATTGGGTTTTTGTGGTAAGTCGATTGAATGGATAAAAAACTGTTTAGAATCATCCTCAATATCTGTGTTAGTAAATGGAAGTCCAACAACTGAGTTTAAACCTTTGAAGGGCATAAGACAAGGGGATCTTTTAACACCTTTCCTTTTCTTAATTGCGGCTGAAGGACTTGCAGGGGTAGTTAGACAGGTGGAAGAAAAAATGTTAGTAGAAAGTATTGAGGTCGGGAAAAGTGAGTAAAGGTGAGTATGCTGCAATATGAAGACGACACTCTATTCTTCTGTAAAGCCTCAATCCAAAGTGTTCTGAATTTAAAGGCTATTCTGAAAGTGTTTTGAACTTGCCTCTGGTCTTAAGGTTAATTATTCCAAGAGTAAGGTTGGTGGAGTGGGTGTGAATATGGATCAGACGATGATTTTCGCCTCTATTCTTAATTGTGACATTATGAAGGCACCTTTCAGTTACCTGGGGTGATGGTAGGCAGGAATCATAAGAGATGTGGCTTTTGGGAAGCTATGCTCACTAAATTACGGAATAGGTTGAGCGCGTGGAAAGGGAAATCCCTCTCTTTGGCAGGCAGATTATGTCTAATCAAATCGGTGCTTACGTCCTTACCACTCTTTTATGTTTCCCTATTTTGTATGCCAACAATTGTGATGAGGGAAGTGAAAAGGATACAAAAAAACTTTTTGTGGGATTGGGGGTCAGAGAACAGGAAAATTGCTTGGGTAGCGTGGGAGAAGATGTGTCAATCGAAAGATAAAGGCGGATTAGGGGTCATTGACATAGGAAAGTTTTGTTGAAGATGGTTACTGCCCCTTCAAGATTGTGTTTGATGAAGACTTATATGTACATTTCATTTGTATTTTGCTTTGCTTTAAGTGTGTCTTAGGTAGTGCTTAGAGGTTGTCTAAGAGTGGGCTTTTTGCTGAGTAACTCACCTCATAACCACTGGCCATGTGATAAGAACAAATATAAGTTTTCTTAAACTGTTTTTCACATGTTTTACACAAAAACACGTTTACTGCATAAAATAAATTTGTTCTTCTCTAAATAAACAGATTCATTTTTTTCACTGATGCCTTGGCTAAGTCTTATAAAAATTAGATTTTGTGCATCAGGTATTTTGACTAAGTCTTCTTCTTTTCAAAACGACTGAGTTTTAAATTGTTAAACTTTCTCTGTTTTCGTTTTGAATAATAAATCTGTTCATCTGTAAATGAATAGATTCTTTTTGTCTCTGGTGCCATGTCAAGCTTAAACGTTTTTCAGTTTTATCTCAGCACCAGAATGGTTGACTAAGTCTCCTCACTTAACAAATTCTCTAACTGCTTTTGAAAATAAATCTGTTCATTTTATTTTCAATCTGTTCATTTTATAACAGCTTTAACTGTTTTTCAAAAATCTGTTATAAGTTGGCTTTCTATAAAATGCAAACTTGTTTCTGAGATTAATACCAATTCATACATTTGCAAAAACAAGTTTTGACAGCAGAGAGTTAAGTGTTTACAAAGGATTAGCATTTGTTCTTCAAAGATTTAAAAAATCACAAAGTGCTTGTTCTTGGTTTGGTTCCAAAAGCTTGGTGTGAGGTGCAGCTACTGTTCTAGCAATCTTGCCTACTGGTTTAAGGCAGATCTTTGTATCCTCAATCAGGTGTAGTCGTTTCACTTCTCATTTCTTGTAATATGTTGGTTGAACACTCTTCTTGATAGGTGTTCTTGAAGAGTGGGTGTGTGTGTGCTGAAATAGGTTTTTTTTCAGCAAGAGTACCTAAGTTCTTGTAGGTTTCAAGAACAGTGGGAATTGTACTTGGTTGTACTGTGTGTTAGTGATTTCCACCTGTTGTTGGTGAAGACTGGATGTAGCTCAGTTGAGTGAACCAGTATAACTGCTTGTGTTCATTCTCTCTCACTCTCTGCAATTTCGTTTCTGCATAATTGATAAAACAACAAAGAAATAAATCTGTTCAATTGAAAATAAATCTGTTCTTTCTGGGCACTGTGCATACTGTTCTTAATTTCTGAAAAAGTTGTTTGAATCTGATAAGAACATATATAATCTGCTAAAAGCCATTGGAACAGATTGACTGTGATAGGTTGCTCAAGAAATTGTCAAAGCTATTAATTGAACCTTAAACAATTGCTTAAAGTGGAAGCTTGCTGTTCTGTGATTCATTGTTCTTAATTTATGGAAAATTGCTTGACATCAAGAAGAACACTCATAGTTTGTTAAAAGCCACTGGAACAGGTTGTTTGTAAAGGTTACTCAATTAATTAGTATGCTATCAATTGAACCTTAATCACTTGCTTGAAATTGAAGCTTGCTGTTTTGTGTTTCACTGTTTTTCAATCTGATATCTGTGTGTGTGCATCTGGAAATTCTATCTGCATAATCTTGTGATTAACCTTGTTGTATTAAAAGCGTTTCAAACTAAAATAGTGCTGAAATAAATCTGTTCATTTTCACATAAATCGATTTATTTTCTGTAAAACTGGGTTAAACACTGTTTCTGCGAGAAAGTTCTAAAAGGTCAATTCACCCCCCCCTCTTGAAATTTGGCACTATTAAACCCAACAAGTTTAACTTGGCTCTTCTAGGGAAATGGATTTGGAGACTTAAGTCTGAAGAGAGAAGTTTATGGAAGGTTATTCTAGAGTCCAAGTATGGTGGGTGGAGGGGATTAAAATCTCAAGGTCAGATTTGCAAGGAGTCGTTGTGGTGGAGGGACCTTAGGAAGGTATGGTACCTAGCGGGGTGAGGTAATGATTTTGAAGATAGAGGTCGATGCGAAGTAGGGGACGAGAAAGAAATCAGGTTATGGGAGGATAAATGGTTGGACAACGTTCCTCTACTGCATAAATTCCCTAGGCTTTTTTCGATTTCCTTGGATACTGGTTGTACTCTCTCACAAGTTGGGGTTTGGAATAATAATAATTGGTCGTGGAAGCTGCGGTGGAGAAGGAACCTTTTTGTGTGGGAATCCAGTCTGGCTGATCTTCTGATGCAGTTGTTGGATAACAAGAGGTTAACAAGATAGGGTGGAGTTAAGCCCGATAAATGGATATGGAGGGGAGTGGATTCTACGGACTTCTCTGTGAAGGCAACATATCAGTTTCTCATGGGGGAGGAGACTGTTATGGGTGAGGAACTATTTGCGAAATTCATGACTCTAAAAACTTTACCTTCGACACAATTTACAGCTTGGAGGGTGCTATGTAATGTCATTCCCACTAAGGACAATCTTTCGAGACGTGGTTTACCTTTGATGAGTGATCGGTGCCCCTTGTGTGGTGTGGAAGAAGAGTCGGTAAGACATTTATTTTTTGAATGTAGGATCTCTTGGAGAATTTGGGGTATGTGCCTCGAGTGGTTGGGGTTTTCTTCAGTTCTACATCGTGATGCACAAATGCATTTTAGGATGTTCAATCCTATAGGCTTGAATCACACCTTTATCAGGTGCTGGGGGGGCATTTGGGTAGGTATTGTAAGTGAAATTTGGAATCACAGGAATAAGGTTGTGTTTGAGAATGGGCAGGTGGACCTAGTGGAGGTTTTTACTGTGGTACAAAGGAAGACTTGGTCTTGGATCACAACAAAAGAAAAATTGGTCGTTTTCTCCTACTCAAACTGGTGTTTGGAACCTCATTGTTGTATGAGGTATTTGAAAGACTGATTTTTTGCGATATTTAACTAACGAATTTGCCCAGACTTGGTAGTAGTGGTGTGTTTTGTGCAGGTTTCATCAGGTACTCCTATCTGACAAGGTTGGATTGAGGTGTGTGGCCTTGGGTTGCGCTTGGAAAGTGTCCGTGTTGTGTGCAGGTCTGAAAGGATTTCTCTGGTTATGTATGAGTTTGTTGGTATTGGCACTTAGGTTTTTGGTGTTCTTCAGCCTGCTGCAAAGACTTTGTTTGTTGTTGGGTGTTGTGTCCTATTCTAAGGGTGTGATCTCTTTGGTGGATTTCTTTTTGGCGTACTTGTCCCTCTTGTAGGATCGGTGTGTCGAGTTTTGACACTTAGTTTGGCACCTTTGCCTGCTGGAAAAGATCCTGTTTAGTTGTGGAGTGCATGTCCTATATTGAGAGTGTGATTTGTTGGTGGGTTGATGTAACTGTATTTGTTGGGTTCCTATATCTCGAACTGGTTTATTATTGTTGGTTTGTAGTGTATTATTTGTTGGATCATGTGTTGGTAGAGTGTTAGGAAACTTGTTTTGGGTGTTTTGTATAAGGGTTAAGAGACACCCCTGAAATGTCTCATTTTATTTTATTTATTCTTTGCTAATAAAAAAAAAATCAATGAGTCGATGCTTTTATTAAACCTCTTTCTCGTGTTCGGTTTCTTTTTTTCCAAACTCAATGTTGTTGAATCTATTTCTAATTTTCATCCACTTGATTCCTCAGTTACATCAAGGAGAAACCAAGCTATAACGGTTAACCCAAATATAACCAAAGTAGCTAATTGAAAATATATCTATTTGCAAGTGTAAACAAGAAAACCTGGAAAGTTGGTTGAAGCTCCTTCACGGTAACCATGCTCACAATATTGCCATTGCATCTCTCATGTTTGTTACTCTCCTTTGTTCACTATAAAAGAAATTATTAAATAAAAGTTATTTTTAAAAATAAAAATAATTAGTAACTATATTAATATTTAATTAATAATTAAAAATTATTGATATATAAAAAAAATAAAAAATAATTTATAAATTTTATTAATAATAAAAATTACTTTAAATATCAATAATTTTTTTTTAAATTAATTTTTACTTAATAATTTTTTTACAGTGATTGTCACTTAAAATAAGGCTTGTTCCTGTATTATTTAGGTAGGGAAACTTTTTACTGTAATATCCTTGTTTTTAAATAACCATATTAATTATTTGATCTTTACCTTAAAATAAGAATTAGCAAATTTTATACTTTTAAAATTTTTTTTATATCTTAGATAAAATTTAAATGTTAGAAAATAAATTAAGTAATTTTTAAGAAACATTATGATTAAATAAATTGAAAATAATAATACAAATAAATAATTAAAATATTAATTAATTAATAAAATTTATATTTTTAATTAATAGTAATAATGATAATATTAAAAACCTTCTAATGGATAATATAAAATAATAATAATAATATTTAAAATATTATTCAAAACATTATTGAAGATATTATGTGAAACATTAAAATAAAAGAAAAATTAAATTTATTTTTACAGTTAAGCATTGGTTCTAGTTTTATTTATTTATTTTTTATTTTTAGTTAAGCATTAGTCCTGTTTACTTATTTATATATTTATTTTTATCTTTAGTTGCACACTAATTTTATTTATTTATTTTTATCTTAAGTTACAGATTTATCGTATTTGTTTATTATTACATCCAGCTACGCATTGGTTTTATTTATCTTTCCCTCCAGTTACGCATTGATAATATTTATTTATTTATATTTATCTCTAGTCAAGCATTGGTCCTATTTTTTTTTTTATTTTTTTTTACCTCTAGTCACGCATTAGTCTTGTTTATTTCTTTAAATTTTTCTTATTTTATTTTTCTATAATATAGTGATTCATATTTAATTATTTAAAGTTTTTGCTTTATTTCTTATTTTATTTTATTATAAATTATTAGAAATATAATTTTTTAACTCAAAGAAATATATAAAGTAATAATAAAATAAAGTAAAATTAATTATTATTTTTATTTAATGAGTTTGGATAAAAGAAAATCGCTTATATGCTTTATTATTATTTGTATATTTTTTTGTATGAATGTTGTGCATAGATTAATCATCATCATACTATGTGATTTTGAAATTAAGAGTAATAATTTGTTGCATTAAGTTAAAATCAGATTAATGTATGAGTCTTTGTATTTGGAAAGTCACAGTTTGGTACACTGCAAAATAAAAGATAATGAGATCTACCGAAGTTACCCAAGTAGGTGAAATATCTTAATAGTTCATAATAATGTCCTCAATTAAGATATTCATAGACCAAATTTGACACTATGATACTTGCTCAACATTGCCAATGTTAGTCAATATACATCGTTTTATTAACAGAAGAACTCTCGAGAAAAATAATTATAATTGTACTAATATTTTTTATGAGAATTACTCAACTACCTACTTCTTTCCAAGTAACTTTTGATGTTTATAGTGAATCATCAAAAATGGAATATGGATTCATATGTGTCATAAAGTGAGATTATGACATAGGCTCTATTACTATGGTTATAGGTCAAGTCATAGATCCTGTTGTTTGTTAAGTTTATTAAGATTGATATTTAAGATTTATAAAGACATCACTTCTTTCCATGTTTTTCTTTATGTACATGTTATACCAGTAGAAGTAGAACTCCTTAAAAAATGACTCGTGAAGAATTTAGAATATTTAAAATATATAGATAGTTCTCCACTTTGATGTAGAATTCTTATTATTTTTCAAAATATATATAGTTTTGTAATATACTATAAACAATTATTAAGATATGTAAAATATTGACATACATTTATATGGTAGGATTGATGTTCTCTCTAAAAAGAATATGGGTTTTTGATCATGATGAGGTTATTTTTTTTTGTTTTTACCAAAATGGGGTCCGTTTAAAAAAAATTACAAATTTGGGCAAGTCGTGCCAATTTAGCACGACTTCATATGCACAAATCGTCCCAATTTGACACGACTCTGCCATGTCATACTGAAGTCGTATACTGAAGTCCACTAATAATCATTACTTCTCAAGCTATTTATTTTGCTAATTCACAACAATAATTCTCTATTTATTTTTCAAATACAATAAATTTTCATTTATCTATTTATTTCCAAATTCAATAACAATTTTCTTCATTTTTTAATTAGGGTTTAGGGTTTACCGTCAAACATGATCCATACACGATTATCCAATTTTTTGTTCCTTAAAACTAACACTCTTAGAAAATTATGTATCAAATTAATTTTTAACATTACATAACTTACTACCCAATATAAACAATAAAAAAAAAATTATGACGTGGCAGAAGTCATACCACGTTGACACGACTTCAGTATGACAGGGCAGAGTCGTGTTTAATTGGGATGATTTGTGCATATGAAGTCGTGCCGAATTGGCATGACTTGCCTAAATTTATAATTTTTTTTAAACGGACCCCATTTTGGTCAAAAGCAAAAAAAGTAACTCCATGATAGTCAAAAAAAACCAAAAGAATATTCTTCTAATTCAATAAAAATAATCTATTTCCAATTTCTAATTAAATAAGAATTAGTTATACAATATTAATTACGGTTGTTCCATCTAAGCTCAAATCTTCAATGGTAGTGAGGCGATGCATGTGAGTGGGAAGAAAGCGAAGTGAAGGACATTCAGAAATGTGGAGTCTCTTAAGACGAGTCATTCTAGGTATAAACTGAGGAAGTACGTCAAGGATTGGCAGATTATGAATAATCAAGGTCTGCAAAGTATCTGCAGCTCCTTCGATCCATGTAGGAAGTCTAATTAGCCACGGAAAATTCTCTACATGCAGAAACTTCATCCTCAGTCTTTGGAATTCGCCTTCAAAAACCAAATTTAACTTCTTACAATCTGCCACAAAGAGAGCCTCCAATTTAGTCAGAATGTAAAAGGGTAAGGACTCTAGGCTCCCGCAGGATCGAACAACCAATATCTGAAGGGAACTTAGCTGAGTGAGTTGTTCCTTTTCCAACACAAACTTCAAGTTCACGCAATATTCAAAACTCAAGGTTTGAAGATTGCTCAACTTTGCAACTTCATCCTGTGACATAAAAGCTTGCTTTGTGGTTATTTTCAGCTCTCGAAGGTTCTTCAACATCCCAATTCCTTTAGGCAATGCTTCAAGCTCCATGCATCCGCTGACTGAGAAAACTTGCAAATTCTGGAGTTTGCAAATAGAATGAGGAAGTCTTTTGATTTGGCGGTTGTTAGAAAGATCCAGAACTCGCAGATGCACCAATTTATAAATTGAATTTGGAAGCGTCTCGAAAGAAGAATCACTTAAATCTAACATCCGTAAGTATCTGTACCTTGATAACCATGTCTGCAGAAGAGCTTCTCTCGCAAGACCCACTCCTTCAACGGGAAAAATAATTGTTCTCAGACTTTTGGATTTGGGGAACAGGGTATTGTCAAGAGAATCAGTTTCAACAATTGATATGTGCCTAACTTGCTCTGGTATACTTTGCGTACGTGAATCTACCATCAGAAACTCCTCCTTCGCAACATACAGTGCAAGATCATGCACCAAATCGTGCACGTTGAAAAAATAGAAGAGTCCATAGTCAGTGAAATCCTGAAGAAAAGATCTTGAATGTAGCTCTTCTATATATTGTCTTGCAATCTTGTCCACCTTTTGAGTTCCATTCGGGGATTGAAGTAGTCCAAGTGACGCCCAAAGATTAGTAATTTCTGTATTAATAAAACGAAAATCTTTGGGAAAAAGGGAAAAGTAAGCAAAACAGTGCTTCAAATGGAATGGCATTTGATCATAACTCAACTTAAGTGCAGGTAAGATGTCTTCTCTCTTTTGCTTTAAATTCCATATCTCATGATCTCTAACAAATTCCCACTTCTCTATATCTGAAGTAGAGAAGAGGGAAGTTCCCAAGGTTCTCACTGCTAGTGGAACCCCACAGCATTTTTTCACAATTTCTTTTCCTATCTCCATTAGGTTTGGATGTTGCTTCTCTTTACCATCCTTAAATGCCCATCTCACAAACAGGGATAAGCAATTCTGTGGAGAAAGGCCTTCTAAAATATATGGAGGAGTGGTGCCCATCATTGAAGCAATGGAGTTACTTCGAGTTGTCACAATGATTTTGCTTCCCACCGCACCAACTTTTATTAAATTTTTCAACTCTATCCATTTTGCATAATCATCATTCCATATATCATCCAACACGAGTAAATACTTCTCTCCAGAAAGCTTGTGTCTAAGACAACTTTGCAGCTGATCAATATCTAAGCTGTTGATGTTTTCTTGGTGAGCAAGAGCAATACTTGGAGCTGAAGCAGAAGCAGAGTTGATGATTTTAATAATTATCTGTCTTATGTCAAAGTCATCAGAGATACACACCCACATCTTCAACTGGAAAAGATCATCCATTCTCTTATCATTGAAAACCAACTTCGCCAGTGTGGTCTTCCCCAACCCTCCAATACCCACTATGGGAATAACACAAACACTTTGATCTCCATAACCATCACCATGAGGGTGAGGTTGCATCAAAAGCTTCATAATTTCCTCCTTATCACTCTCCCTTCCTACAACATCAGAAGCTTCAACATGGGAATAAGTCATTTCTCTCCTTTGGACAAGTCTGTTGTCAACCTCAATCCTCTCAAGACCAAACTTGTTCCCATCAGCTGCTATCTTATTCAATCTTTCCCTAACATCTTTGATTTCATGAGCCATCTTAAGACGAAAAACAAGAGGATTAGATGAAGAAAAGAAGTGGTCTACCTTCACCCTGATGCTGCCTGAAGCTTTGACAACTTGCTTTCGAGAGCTTTGATACTCAAATCCATCCAATACATCTTCAGCATCGGCGCAAACGTTTTGGATCTGCCTGAGCCATTCGCGCAAGCCTTGATTATGTTCTTTCTTCTCCTCGGCATCCAACAACACACCTTTCACAATTGACAAAGTGTCTTTGATCTCTTGCACATCCTCATACAAACCGTACGCTTGAGAAGCTTCTTCATAAGCATACGAAGCAAGCTTCCCTAGCAGTGAGTTAACAATATCGAAGGCAAAATAATCGGCCATGTTTTTGGGATAGCAGAAAGGATTTGGGGGTAAAAGTTGGTTGGTGCTGATTGTCCCTCTATGCTCATACAAAATCTTGACAAGTCAAGCAGTTGACATTGACCAACCAAAGTCAATTTTTAGTGATTGAATGTTCTTTTAACCTCGGTATGCCTATAATACTAGTGTAAGTATTGAATTATGTGATCTAAAAACATTTTGGACCATCTCTACTTAAGGGCTTTTGTTTCCATCCCTTATTTTTTTTAAATGTCTTTTTTAGCCTTTCTATCTATGACCACATTCAACTTCCATTGATGCCCTTGTTAGCTCTTGCTTTAGTCACTGGATTTGGAAAAAATTATTGTTGGAGGTGAAGGCCTTGAAGGTGTTGAAGTTACTTAGTTGTGTTGGGTATGTTTTACGTTTTATTCATAGCATTTGAGCAACACTAGAGGTGTTCACACTAGTTTTTTATTCTTTTTTCTAGAATATTGTGTAACTTGAAAGCTTTGAGCAACTCATAATAGTATGTAGTTATAAATTGTATAATTTGAAAGATCAAATAGTACATTCCATAATTAGAAAAGATTAAAGTTCCACATTACACAATTTGGGAAAAACACCTCATTAGAAAAATCATGATTATGCAGTCTCAAATTCTACTTTTCAACTTCTAGATTTAGGAATTTGTAAGGTGTTCTCGGAAAACCAATCCAAAAGTATAATTACGAATTTTGGATTTAGCAAATCAGAAATTTATTTCTTGGCTCATGAAACATGTAATTCAAAAGTTTATTTTTTTACTTTCGGATTAGATGTTATAGAATGTAATTCATCTTTTTAATTGAAATTCATGTTTCTCTTTGACAAATTTTCCCACTAAAAAAATTCATATTTAGATAGTAGTACAAGAAAATCATTAAATAAAAACTAATTTTAAATACCATAATAATTAATTATTATTTGACTAAATTAGATATCATTTTATAAACTAAAGAAATTATCGGTATCTAAAGTAGTTGTTATTATTAATAAAAAAATTATAAAATGGTTTATAAATTGATATTTGTCGGGATGAGGTCAGTTCAAATCCGGGTGAGTTTCGAATAGTCTTCTTTCAAGCTTTAATGATTCAGCTTCCAAGTAATGAGGGGGGCTCCACCTGCAAAAAAATAAACACTTTGACGGTCAGGTCAATAAGAATATCAAATTATGAGTATATAGTAAGTATAGTGATAAAATTCGAGTTGAGATTACTTCCTATGAGTGGTCATCTATTTATAATCAAGGGCTTGGATCTTTGACACTGGTTTCTCCAGATTTTAAAGTTTTGAGTATTCCTCTAATATAATTAGAGTATTTATGTAATATAATAAGAGATATTAAAACGTTTATATAATATAATTAGGTACATTGTGCAAGTAAATCAGAGTATTCAAATAGATCTGGATATTGTGCTTTAAAATTATGTTAATTGTGCATTAATAAGATTGATTCACGTAATATATTTATCTAAATTAATATTATTACACTAACATAATTATGTGGGGGTTATAATAATATTCCCAAAAACCATGACGATGTGGACTTGGGCCAGTATCTATCCATTAACTACTAATGTTTTAACTACTTAGTACTTTATATTCTAAATTAGTCTGTACTAGTCATTTAGATGCTAATTTAGAATCTAAAATATTAGTAACTAAAACTTAAGTAGCTAATTTAGATACCAATCTAGAAACCATTTTAAGAAAATTTATTAATAATAGAAATCACTTTAAATATGAATAACCTTTTAGTCTCTAAATTAGTATTTAATTTAGTTAGTGACTAATTATTTTTTGTCTCTAAATTTTGTTACTATTTAATGATTTTCTTCTAGTGTAGGGATTACTATATATAGATACAAATCCGTAGGTAAACTCAACATTACATACGAATATTATCCTAAAATTACATACCAATTATAGTCATAGGTAATACATTCAATCATTACATACGATTATCTAGTAAGTAATGCACATAATCATTACACATGAATGTGAGGTAAGAAGATTAAGAACTGATATGCAACAATGATTGATGTTGCTAGAGTGTGACATGTATATTTACTAAAATGAGTTTGATAACACTTCTAGAGTTATGATAACTGTTTTCTCACTACAAGAAATAATAATCGTAGAGTCCCCAAAAGAGCAACGCAAAGAGCAAAAAAGAGACGCTACATGGGGCTAGTGTGAGTTTAGCGTCCCAATAGAAATGGAAGTTAATCTTTTGGTGGCTATGCATTAGAGACGACTTCCAATGGGACACAAATTTATTAGGTAGTGTTGGCTAAGCCTACATAAATAAAAATATATTATTTAACTATAACATAGATTTTGGAGACACTAAAATGACTATAAAGTTAAATAATTATTAAGAAGTGGAATTTAAGTTTTTGCACCCACTTATATACTATGAAATAGTCCCTCACGTCGAGGCTACCAACTCTTGCGTGAGACCGATAGAAGGTGGTCTGATAAGCCCAACAAACAATGCTAGGATAGACTCGAAATGACTGTGATATCATATTAAGAAGTAGACTTTAAGCCTAACTCAACTTCATAAAAGCTGAGGTTTGCACACACTTATATACTATGAAATGTCCTCATATCTAGTTGATGTGTGATCTCCAACAATAATTAAACTTAGTGTCACCTAAACCTGCACTAAATTTAATAAAATATTAACTTGCATCTTTGTGTTTCCATTCTCGACGCAGTATCATTCTGCAACTTATTTTTTTATTGCATTTTACTTTGTGTCCACATTCTAAACGCTAACTTATTATTATTATTTTAATAATTTTTAACTTGCATCCACTTTGTGTCCACTTTCTAAACTCAATATTATTTTGTCACTTAATTTTTTCATTGCATCTATTTTGTGTCCTCATTCTAGACGTTTATTTATTATTATTATTTTAATAATTTGTAGTGTGAGTTAAAGGTATCCATTATGGACACAATATTTGACATTTATTTTTGTGTTCAACATTAGTAAACTTCACCCTTACTAGTGGCTTTTTTTATAGCCCTTTTTTATAGCCCCCACTTTCTGTTGGCAACTAAAATGTTTTTTTCTTGTAGTGTTTGGACTCATGCAGTGAAGTTACTTAATACATATAACATTTTGTTAATGCAAAACCAACACATGTATATTATTGACTTTATTTGTGGCTTTTGTGTTATCGGGTAATACAAGAAAACAACTTTTTTTTGAGCTCGTGAAAGAATTTGAAGGTTGTTTCTGAGAGTGAATGTTTGTCCTCAATTATTTGTCATTGATAGAGATCTTGTTTTACTAAATGCAATTAGCATCATTTTCCTAAATTTTTCAATTCTTCTATGTTTATTTCACAATAACAAGAATATTAAAACAAAATATAAAATGTCAATGGGTTGTTCTAGAAATTTAACTATTCGAATGTAACTTGACTTAGTTCAACTATGTTATAAGATAGTTGATGTAACTCTCCACCATCCCTAATTATTAATTGTACAACTGAGAATTAAATTAATTTGTGACATTAGCTCTAATGTAAATTGTTACTATTATACCAAAATTTATAGTTGGATTGAACATATGTACTATACTAATTAGAATTGGGGATTCAAAACTTACGTAAGTTATCTAAATAAAATGATTCTTTATAAAATTAATTATTGGTATATTAAAGAAAAAATAACATTAAGTTTACAGTGAAACAATGAAGTGGAAATGATTGTTTTGTTGATTGAATTGCTGCACACGAGAGATAGAGCTAAAAACAACGGATAAGAGTAAGTTTGATTTACAAATTTGATAACAGGACAGGATTGAAAGCAATTTACAAATTCAAAAAAGCTAACGATAGAAAGACATGATCAGTTATATTTTGATAGCAGCAATTGGAACACGCAAGTTGGTGGTTGAACGGGCTACACCAATCTTAGACTTTAGAAGAGAAAATTTTGCTGCAGAAAGAGCTTTAGAAAGTGTGCAAGTTGAAGATTAGATGCAATGTACAGCACCCAAAGCTCTTTGTTGGATGCATGGTCTCGGAAAAATGGACAGTCTATTTCTAGATATTTCATCCTAGAGTTAAATACATTATTTGAATTCGAGTAGATAGCACCAAGATTATCAGATTGTGTGGACCTCTTGAAGAAGATGCTGCAGCCATTGAACTTAGGTGGAAATGGATGAAATGAGCTAAATTGACACTCATATTATTGCTGCACTCACGTCTAAATTGTTGCAGGTACATCAATTGTCCCATACGTAATGTTTGGACTGCTGCACTCTTCTTAACTAGAAGATTTCATCCTAAATATAAACTATATATCTTTTAGTGTAATGATAAATGTTTAATCCCATAATTGGTATCAAAGTTGTTAAGATTCAACATTAATACCATAAGTTCGCTGGTTGACTCCCTTACATGACAAACCATCAGCAATGAGATTTCTCCAACTTGCTCTTCCTCCTTTTCTACAAAATTGGATGCTTTGTGTGCATTTGGCAAATTTGATCGGCATTCTAATTTGTAGTGACCATACTTGTGACACTGATAGCATTCAACACTTGTCTTGTCTGCTAACTTCTCTTGATAACCACCTCATCCCCTTCCTTTTTTCTAAGATTGGTTTCATTGATGTTGATTTGTTGATGTTAGCATTAAACTCAAAGCCTTCAGCCGTCATCAGTTTTATTTTAGCATCTGAATAGCCAATAATTATTATCTTTAATTCTAGTTTTGAATGTCATTTATACTATGATTTAAATGTAAATTATAGTATAGGTTTTATGAGAGAGAAGGTAGAATTTGAGAAGTCTATTGTAAGACTATTTAAAGAGATTGTATTCTTATTTGAAAAATAGCAGTGAAATAAAATATATATTTTTTGTTCACAAATATCTTGCTCTGTTTTATTCCCTCAACACCAACCATTGGTATCAGAGCTATTTTCTTGAGGGATCTGTGAGGTTAGTAGAGTGCACCAATGGAAGGAGGATCAAATTTTTCAGCAATGGCACCACCTGTCTTTGATGGAGACAATTATCAAATGTGGGTTGTTCGTATGGAGACCTACCTAGAAACATTGGATTTATGGGAAGCTGTAGAAGAGGACTATGAAATTCAGTCCCTTCCAGAAAACCCTACAGTGGCACAAATAAAATCACACAAGAAATAAAAGATGAAGAAATCAAAGGCAAAAGCATGTCTATTTGCAGCTGTATCTCCTATGGTATTCACAAGGATAATGTCCTTGAAGTCAGCAAAAGAAATTTGGGATTACCTCAAGGCAGAATATGAAGGCGATGAGAGGATTCGTGGAATGCAAACCCTGAATCTAATCAGAGAGTTTGAATTGCAGAGAATGAAGGAGTCAGAATCCGTAAAAGAGTACTCGGACAGACTTCTAAGCATTGCCAACAAAGTGAGGTTGCTTGGATTTGTGTTTAAAGATTCAAGAATTGTGGAAAAACTGCTTGTAACAGTTCCAGAGAGGTTTAAAGCCACCATAACAACCCTGGAGAACACAAAGGACCTATCAAAGATTTCTCTTGCAGAGCTCTTAAATGCTTTACAAGCACAAAAACAAAGGAGAGCCACGAGACAAGATGAAGCAGTAGAAGGAGCCTTACTAGTCAAACATGAAGGTGGCTGGAGAAACAAAGGTAGAACTTATCCTCCTTGTAAGCATTGCAACAAGTTAGGTCATCCACCGTTTAAGTGTTGAAGAAGACCTGATGCTAAGTGCAACAAGTGCAATCAACTTGGGCATAAAGCAATCATTTGTAGAAACCAAAGTGAGCAACAAGATGTAGATGCTCAAATTGCAAATGAGGAGGAGGATGTACTTTTCGTTGCAACTGGTTTTTGCTGCAATATTTCAAGTGCATCTTGGCTAATTGACAGTGGCTGCACCAACCACATGACACATGACAAGGAACTCTTCAAGGAATTGAAAACTACTGAAATTAAAAGGGTGAGGATTGGAAATGATGAACACCTTGCAGTAAAAGGAAAAGGCACAATAGCTATCACAAGCTATAAAGGTATAAAAATCATCACAAATGTTCTTTTTGTGCCAGAGATTGATCAAAATATTTTGAGTGTTGGTCAATTGTTGGAAAAAGGCTATAAAGTGATGTTTGAAAATAAACGTTGCTTAATCAAAGATGTTGATGACAGAGATTTGTTTAAAGTTGAAATGAAGGGAAAAAGTTTTGCTCTCAATCCAATGGAGGAGGAGCACATGGCCTTTAAGTCCAAAGAAAGTGTCACATAAATTTATGTACCTGACTTGAAGAAAAAATATTCTCAGTATGGGAAAATTATTGGAGAGTGTTGAAGCAAAATTTGATAACCTGGAAAAAAGGTTTACAAAATTGGAAGAAAAATATGTTGATATGGAGAAAGACAAGGAAAGTAGAGTCAATCAAGTTGAAGAACTCCATTTGTTGCTTTTGGCACAAAAAGAAAAGGTGAATGAATTACAATTCAAATTAAAAGCCCCTTTTGGTTCATGTGTTTTACTTGAAAATAATGGTTTTGATTTAGGAGAAGACCATAAATGGAATGGTGTTGAGACATCATCTGAAAGGGAAATATGGTATAATCATTATCTTCGAAGCTCATTGAAGTCAAAGTCTTTCTTAAATCCTTTTAATTCAAAGGGTGAAGGTGGAGAAGATTTTGTTTGGAAAATTAAAAGTAATTCAATTCAAAATTCTGCACGGATTGATATAGTGAAGACAAATATTGGAGGCAGTGTGAGGTATGACAATCAGAAAAGCAACAATCTGAATGAATAATATGAAAGGTTTGAGTTTAAGGGGGAATTTGTTAGCATTAAACTCAAAGCCTTCCGCCAGTTTTATTTTAGCATCTGAATAGCCAATAATTATTATCTTTAATTCTAGTTTTGAATGTCATTTATACTATGATTTAAATGTAAATTATAGTATAGGTTTTATGAGAGAGAAGGTAGAATTTGAGAAGTCTATGGTAAGACTATTTAGAGAGATTGTATTCTTATTTGAAAAATAGCAGTGAAATAAAATATATATTTTCTGTTCACAAATATCTTGCTCGGTTTTATTCCCTTGACACCAGCAGTTTTTTTTTTTTATCAGCAAAGAATAAATAAAATTAAAATGGGACACTTCAGGGGTATCCCAACCCGTATACAAAAGTCAAGAATTCCATACAACAGAAGCTTTTGGTTCTTGATCACCATAGAGCACCTATTAGACTCACACAACCATTGATGCAGTAAAACAACTTGCAGGCTACTAGAAACCAGCACATGCCTTAGGTCAATCAGAAAAGCCCAAAAATAGTGGCTTCAAAACTGAATGAAGTGAAATAAGCACATCCCCATATCCAATTCCAGCATACCAAACAACAGAGTGTTGCACATAACAGCATCTGCACACCAAACTCCTCAGCATCCAACCACCATGCTCAATACAAAGGTTTGACACTCGTTCCTTGCTAGATGCCTTGTTCCGCACTCCATCCTCCCCTATAACACTTCTTTTATTGCCACAGTACAACACCTTGTAGCTGCTCCTTGATTGCATGACCTCTATTGCAGTCCCATAATACCCTGCCTAAGTCTACTAGAGACTCCCTTATTGTTACGAGACTGGCCCGTACTTCCCACCTGAGAGGGTCAACACCAGCAGTTGATAAGCATAGTTTCTTCATTCTCGACCTCTACCATATCCTCTACGTCGATCTTTATTGATGTTGTTTGATCCACATCCTCCATCTTCTTTCCTCGAATGATCTGATGGGACTTTTAAAGCTAACTCTACATTGTCTTGCTGCTGCAACTTTCTCTCATGAACTAATAATGAACCTTGCCATTAATCAAGGGATAAAAGATCAATATTGTTTTACTCCTCAATGGAACAAACCACATTTAAATTTTGGTATCAATTAGGACATTATTTTGTTCAACTACAACCACATCTTCTAATTTTTCCCAAAATGTTCATATTGCTGATGATGGTCATCGTTCTTGAGAAGAAGTTAGAAACTCACTCACCAAATTTCATCTGATGCATTTCAAATTCTGAGCAAAAGTGCTTGAAGTTGTTGTCGCTTTGCTAGCTGATCCTTGGAATTTATTTTTCATCGAATCCCAAAATTCCTTTGATGTGTCTTTGCAAGATTGTATGAACAATTGCTTGGAAAAAGATAATTATTTGCCTTAAGATCCTTCAATTTCAACAGTTCAACTTCTATTTTCTGTGAATCTGTTGTTGTTGTGCCCTCAGCCAAATCTGGTATTCCCAGAAAATCTACTTGCCGGTACTGATCATGATGGGATCTCAGAAAATTTTCCATTAACATACTTTGATGATCATGTAACATCAAAGCGCGGAATCACTGGTTGTACAAAATTATCGGAGGACATTTTGTTTTGTTTAATAATTTATTGTTCACAGAATCACAGCTTGAATATCACTCTTATATGAACAACAGGAATGAAAAATAAAAGAGAAACTGTTTGGGAGGAATATTGTATATTTATTTTGAGGAAAAAAAAATTAAATAGGCTCAACAAAAAATAGAACAAATAGATGAATACGAAACTAACTCTAAAAATAAAGCATAACAACTTAAATCAAATACTAACTAATGTTGTAGAACAGGTCATAACAAAACTGAAAATATCTAACAGTCTTTAAGTTGAGCTTAAGCTTTATGCACCTAATCACGATCAGGTTCGTCCCCAAGTTTCATTATTAGTTGGTTCATCCCCGTCATCCTCAAGGTTGTGGTCAAGGTTTAGCAAGGTGGTTTATACTTACATTCATGGAAATGGTGGATAGTAAGATATCTGTATGATTTACGTTAAGGAAACATAAACTAAGACCTGCATTGTGATGACTTCATTCTTCTCTCATTGCGAAACATATTTAGACATATGAAATTACCAAATAGAATATATGACACTCATTGGTTATCTAAGAAAACTAATGCTAATTCAAAAAATGATAGATAGTAGAACTAAAATGGATGAATTATAAAAAAATAATTACAATTGTTCTTCATGTAACCCAAATAAAAACTATGTACTTCAAAAATAGAGATGCGTTTCAATGTAATCGGAGACGATAGAAGTAACTGTCAAATCATCTCCTTGACATGAAGATGCAAACTTTTCTCATATTAACAGTTGAGTATTCAAAAGAAAAAAAGGTTAAAAGTGAAAATACTTACTAGCAATGGCTTTACAAGTGCCTAACAGTTTGTTAATTGCTCTTGCCCAATACAATTTTTTGTTGTTAAATGGAAAATTCAGCCACAGCATAGTTTTTTATGCAACATTTCAGTGTTACTGATCGCGCAATCTTAACCGCATCTGCTGCAGCATTCGAAAAAGGAGTTTCCCTTTTCTTGTTTCTCCAATGGAAACGCGTTTGATATGAGCGATGAAAGACCAGTACTCACCATTTTGTGGCTCACATTTTCGACACAATTCAGGACAACCCTCTATAGTCAAATCATCAAGGGCAGTGAGGCCTTGCATTTCACTAGGGAGACACAACAGTTTAGGACAGTTAATAATATGGAGCATCTTAAGACGAGTCATCGTTGTGAGCCACTTAGGAAACATCTTAAGAGTGTCACAATTCAAAATCAATAATGTCCGCAAAGTGTCTACTGATTCTTGAATCCATTGAGGCAATGTATGCAGCTTCGGACAATGCTCAAGATGCAGGAATTTCATCCTCAATCTGTGGATTGGGATTTCACAGTTCAAATTTAGCATCTCACACCTTGATACAAACAGAACCTCCAGTTTAGGGAGATTATGAAGAGGTAATAACTGTAGGCTCCCACATGATTGAACGATCAAAACTTCAAGGAAAGTGAGTTGTTCCCTTCTGAACAAAAACTTCAAGTTGGCACAATATTCAAAACTCAAAGTATGAAGATTTCTCAAGCTTGCAAATTCATCCTCAGGCAGAACAGATTGTTTTGTGGTTATATACAATTTCCGAAGGCTGACTAACATCCCTAATCTTTTAGGCAATGTTTCAAGCTCCATGCATCCTCTGAAAGACAAAAATTTCAAATTATGGAGTTTGCATAGAGAATGAGGAAATCTTTTTATTTTGCAGTTATTTAAAAAGAGAGTTCGTAGATGCTCCAATTTAGCAACTGAATTAGGCAGTGTCTCAAAAGAGGAATCACTTAAATCTAAATAGCGTAAGTATTTGTATCTTGTTATCCAAGTATGCAGAAGAGTTTCACTGTCGATACCGGTTCCCTTTAGGGGAAATAATATAGTTCTCACACTGCTGGATTTAGGGAACAAAACATGGTTAAGTGAATCATTGTCAACAACTGAAAAATGCCTTATTTGCTCAGGTATATAGCGAGTAAGGGAGTTTACCATTAGAAGCTCCTCTTTGGCAACATACAGAGCAAGATCATGTACCAAATCATGTACTTTGAAATAGTAATAGTGACCAAAGTCCTCAAAATCCTCAAGCAATGATCTTGCTTGTAACTCATCAATATATTGCCTTGCAATATTCTCAAGCTTTCGATTTCCAACTGGAGATTGAAGTAATCCAAGTGACTCCCAAAGAATAACAATTTCAGCACTAGAAAAGCCATAATCTTTAGGATAAAGAGAAAAGAAAGCAAAAATGTGCCTTAAATAGGAAGGCATTTGGTCATAGCTCAACTTAAGAGCAGGTAAAATGTCATCTTTGTTTTGTTTTATCTTCCATATTTCATGGTATCTCACAAATTCCCACCTCTCTAAATCTACAATTAGGAACAGAGAACTTCCTAAACTTCGTACTGCCAGTGGAACCCCTCTACATTTTTTCACAATTTCTTTCCCAATCTCCAATAGATATGGATAGTTTTTTCCTTCGCCTTCCTTAAATGCCCATTTGACAAACAGAGAAAAACAATTCTCCATGGAAAGACCTTCTAAAACATACGATGGAACAGTGCCCACCATTGAAGCAATTGAGTTACTTCGTGTTGTCACTACAATTTTGCTTCCCACCGCACCAACTTTTATTAAATCTTTCAACTCTATCCATTTCGCACGATCATCATTCCATATATCATCCAACACGAGTAAATACTTCTGACCAGAAAGCTTTAGTCTAAGACGACTTTGTAGCTGCTCAATATCTAACCTGTTAATGTTTTCTTGGTGAGCAAGAGCAATACTTGGAGCCGAAGCTGAAGCAGAGTTGATGATTTTAATAATTATCTGTCTTATGTCAAAGTCATCAGAGATACACACCCACATCTTCAACGGGAAAAGATCATCTATTCTCTTATCATTGAAAACCAACTTCGCAAGTGTGGTCTTCCCCAACCCACCAATACCCACTATGGGAACAACACAAACACTTTGATCTCCATAACCATCACCATGAGGGTGAGGTTGCATCAAAAGCTTAATAATTTCTTCTCTATCACTCTCCCTTCCAATCACCCCTGAAGCATCAACATGGGAATAACTCATATCTCTCCTTTGCACAAGTCTGTGATCAACCTCAATCCTCTCAAGACCAAACTTGTTTCCATCAGCTGCTATCTTATCAAATCTACGCCTAACATGTTTGATTTGATGAGCCATCCTAAAACGAAAAACAAGAGAATTAGATGAAGAAAATAAGTGGTCTACCTTCATCCTTGTGCTGCCTGAAGCTTTGAGAACTTGTTTTCTCAGATTTTGGCACTCAAGTCCATCCAACACATCTTCAGCATCTAGGCATACGTTTTGAATCTGCCTGAGCCATTCACGCAGCCCATGCCTCTGCTCCTTCTTATGCTCAGCATCCAAAAGCACACCTTTCACAATTGACAAAGTATCTTTGATCCCTATGATATCCTCATACACATCATAAACACGAGAAGCTTCTTCACAAACAAAAGAAGCAAGCTTCCTTAGCAGTGATTCAGCAATATCAAAGACAAAATATTCGGCCATGTTCTTCACGAAAGAGAAGAAACAGAGTTGGAAGTGTGTACCGTTTTGAACCGGCAACAAACAAGCAAGTATAATTTTTCATAAGTGAGGGACAAAGTAAACGAACAAAATGTGTGGTAGATTTGTTTTCTTACTTCTTGAAAGCTTGATTAATTTTTTTTTATTCAAATCAAATACTTTTGACTTTGCTGAGTTAAGGGAATAATCAAATTGATGAATGGCCACAAACTGGAGACTAAAATATATAGATAAGGTTATGTCATCCCGTAATTCAATAAAAATAAAAGAAATTTTAAATATAAAACAACAAATTTAATTAAAAATACTTAAATTTATAATATATTTAAAACTTAATTAAATCCTTAAGTAATATACTTCCACATTTAATTTAGTGCTTGAAATTATACAAATATTATTTTAATTTCTATAAGTATTAGACTACGATTATTTTATATTTCAGATGTTAGCAATAAAAATAAAGTAGGTGATATGGTAACCTTAAAAATTGTTATTTTTTATTTTAATAAGTAAATTTGTATTTTATTAATTTATAGGAAAATGGTGTTAATACAGTTAATTGATGGAAGTAGGATATGATTTGGAAGAGGAGCAAAGGAAATGTACAGCGAACACGTATTGACCAAATAGAATGGATTTTTGACAAAATGACTTGGAAGAGGAGCGGAAGCAAGGACTTTTTGGACTATAGTTTTTAGTTATTGCATTAAAGTGTTTATGTTGGATAATCAATAACAATTAGGAACTTTATATAGCTATACAGATTTTTTTTAGGATTTTGTGATGACGTGTTTGAATTTTCTTAATATTGAGGTTTTTTTCTAGTCTAAAATTTGAGAACACTCCTTTGACTTATTTATTATTTTGTAATGAGGTGGAAGCAAGGACTTTTTGGGTTACGTATTGACCAAACAGGATGGGTCAGCACGGACTTTTTGGGTTATAGTTCTTAACTGCTATTGCATTTCTATGTTTATGTTGCGTAGTCAATAACATTTAGAAACTGTTATTTACATTCTTATATTATATACGAATTTTATAAAATAGTATATTAAACAACTAATAGAATTATTTGTATGTATAGAGAATTGGATCCATGGTGAATCTAACGTACAGATCCAGTAAACAATGACTTAATTTCATTTTTGGCTGCTTCTTCCTGCACCTCCATACCTTCTTGTGCCACCCCCATATATTTTTTATATTTCAAAAATACCCTTTATTAATATTCTGGATTACATAATCCGGAAGTCTTTTTCTAGATCCAGAATTAGCTTCTGGATTATGTAATCCGGAAGCCTTCTGTGATTAGCTTCCGGATTACATAATCCAGAAGTCTTTTCTATACGTAAAATTAGCTTCCGAATTATGTAATCCGGAAGCCTTTTTTCAGAGGAGTGATTAGCTTCCGGATTATATAATCCAGAAGTCTTTTCTAAATATGAGATTGACTTCCAGATTATGTAATCCAGAATATATCCGAATTACATAATTCATAGGCTTATTTCAAATGCAAAAAAGAGTTCTGGATTTTATAAATCTCAAGAACACTTCTGGATTCAAAAACAGCTTCCGGATTATATATGGAGGTGGCACAAAAAAGGAGAAAATGGTATTTTTACATTTAGTATGGGGGTGGCAGAAGAAGCTATGGAGGTGTAGGAAGAAAGAGTCTTCATTTTTCCTCTCTCTATCATTGCTCATTTTGCAGTTTGAGTTTCCATTTGGAAATTACTTCCTGCACCCAATCAATTGTTTCCTACACCCAACAAATTTTTTAAAATCTCATTATGCCCTTGTCTTTGTTAAACACTCCGGATATAAACATCCATAAGTAAATAACATTTGTAGTTGAAGCTCCCGGATGCCTATGTCCGTAGTAGAGAAATGCATTATGGATATCATTTTTCGAAATTGGTTTTTGTATTCTGGATGTATATATCTGGAATTGGGTTTTGAATTTCGGATGTACATATCTGGAATTGTTAATTGTGTTCCAGATGTGGGCATGCGGAAATATATTTTTTGACTTATGGATTTCTATATCCAGAAGCTAAGTGAATTTTTTTTTCAACATTCTCAATGGATACAACTGCCTTAGAGGAGAAATGTGAACGAAAGAATGGCAAGACGACGCTGCCCGTTGCGTTCAGTGCGAAAACAAAGGTGGCAGTGGCGGTGTGGCTGCTGCGCGAGCACGAAGGTGGCGGTGGTCGTGGCGACTGCTATGCGAAAACGAATAGGTGTTGTGATTGGGTACAGATCTCTCCCTTAACCTCTTTCAATTTCATTAAGGATATTTTTATATTATCGCAAATTTCATTAAGGGTATTTTCATATTTTCGCAAAGATTGGGTGCAAATTCAAATTGATTGGATGGAGTGAGAATCACCCTATCCATTTTCGAAATGAACTTGCCTCCCACACGCGAACTTTCATTTTATATTGCCTAACATTACTTCCTATATGTCATTGAATTGCATATAAGAGGAATCACCACAGGTCAAATTTATTAAACGAAAATTACTTAGAAGTTCAAAAGGGGTTTAGACATATCATCGCATTTTTCAAATTATTATATTTTCCTTTATAATTACAATTATATACTATAACTTCAAAGAAAACTATGACATTGTTCTATCCCATATTTAATTTTTAATTTATGATCATATAATAATAATAATATATTATGTGTCATATAAAAATTAGTTGGGTCATAATAATCTACACCACCTAATATTTTTTTATAATTTAAGACCAAGATATATTATATATAATATCACATCTAAATATATATAGTTAATTGAATCTAACTCTTGAAATATTGGAGACATGTGCCTTATATTTTACTAAAATTTAAGTGAAGTTGTTTGTTTTATTGTCTAATGATCATTTTATTGTTTTGATAATTTGGATAATGTGAATAATCTACAAAATAATAATAGACTTTTTTAATGTGGTTTTGCTTCTCTTTGTGATAACATACAATGCTACAATGGTTGTTGTTTTCAGCATTAATTTTGTTTTAGTTATTTTTATTTTTTAAATATACTTAGTCTATTTGAACAACATTTGCTTAGATGGAGAATTATATATGGCAACTTCTTCATTATGTCTTACAAAGAAGATGTCATCAAGGTTTAGGATAAAAACATAATTAAGGAAAAAATTTCACTCTAGGACATCTTATAGACTTTTAGAGATGTTTAAAGAAGTTTGAAAAGAAGATAAGAAGCCTAAATGAATTGGAAATAATGTTTGAAATAATCTGTTGAAAAAGTGAAACATGTCTTTATATCAATCAAAATATGATACAACTAAGAAAAATCGTGCACCCAAAAAGGGTGGGAGTTTGCACACGGGAGGATCTATCAGGTTGGATGAACACACCATTCATTTTATATGACTTCTTTAATATACTTTCACATTCATTTATGATGTAATACTAATTTCTCACTTTATAAAATTTTTGTTTGAACAAAGAAGGTTGATTGCCCGATCCATAATGATGAAGTATTTCAACAAATACAAATACAAAATTGTAATGGGGATTTCGTCGATAATAGATCAAGGCGGACACACATTAGTTTCTTTCAAGTTTATTATTATACATGTAAATTATTTACTATTTTATAACATACATGTCTTATTTCAATAAGAAAATTTTGAAAGTAGATTTTCTCAAACATTATATGAGTTTTCTTCTTTTGGTGTCTCACAATGCACTCCCTTAAATCCTGTTGAGTAGGAGAGATTAAAGAACTAATGTCCATGATTGTATATATGTCTTGTAGAAAAAGACTAATACATGAAAACATCAAAAAAATTACGTATGGATGATTTCGAAGATAAATACGTACATACTATCCATAGTAATTATGTAAGGATCTATTCATACATAATTACAAATAGATTTATCTATACATAATTATATGTGAAGTTATCCATACGTAATTACATATGGACGTTAACTACCAACATATGAATTTATCGACAAATTTTGAAAATATGTAGGTAACAATTACCTACAAACAATTTACCAACGAATTTTTTACCATAGGTAAATTATGTTTTACGAATGAATTTCTTGTATTACCTATGATTTTTGTAGTAGGTAATAACAAATTGTCTTGTAGTGTTTGTTTTCTTATCCAATTTATGTGGAATATATTTTATTTGATGAGAAATCTTGTGACAAAAAAATAAGGAAATTAGATTAAGAAAAAAGTGGCCTAGCTTTATCTTGATGCTTCCTTAAGCTTTGACAACTTGTTTTCTCAAGATCTCTGGCTCTTAATAACATCCAAGCATACATTTTTTATTTGCATTAGTCATTCACATAACTCATGGTTCTACTTCTCCTTAACATAAAAAATCTCACCTTTCACAATTGACAAAGTGTTTTTGATCCCTTAAATGTTCTCATACAAATAATAGACTTCAGAAACTTCTTCATAAACCTATGATGCAAGCTTCCTTAGAAATTATTTTGGTACATCCACAAGTTTCACATCACGTAGGAGTCGAGACCAATGGTTGTTTATAAACTTCTTCCTCTTTTGAAACATTATAGAATCTCTTAAGGCAAAATTGTGACGGAAGCATCAATTTTCACAATGGATAATATCTCAGATATGGTGATTGACCATAACAATGCTATCTTAGCAAACTTAAAGTTAGAACATTGGTATCGTTTTTGGGGAGGAAAAGGATGTTAGAATATATGGCCTTAAACAAGAGGGGGGTGAATTGTTTAAGAATGATTTTCGCAAACTTTGAAGGTATAATAAAAGTCAATGAAGAATCACAGAGAAATAAACTAAGGAAAGCAAAACACAAAATTGTTTTAGTTGATTTCCAGAAAATCAAACCGGTTGTTTTTGCGATTCAACCAGTTGTTTTTAACAACAGTTAATAAAAACAACTTAAAACATATATATGTGAGGTCATGGAAAGAGAGAATCACACAAATATATTTATACTGGTTCACTCTTACACTAAAAGTTACATCCAGTCCCCAGAAACCACTGGGTATTTCACTATGCAATTAAAACCATATTACAAACACCACACACCAAAGAAGTGACCTTGATCCCCTCAAGAAACACACTACCTTTGGAAAATCACACAAAGAGTGTTGATCTTGAACCCCTCAAGAACACACAACACTTTCTAGCAACACAAATACAGAAATACAGTAATCAAGGAAGAAGGGAATAGAATACACCTAGGTATTACAAAGCTTAAAGTTCAAAATTACAACCCAATCTTATTCCACACACTTAAGAATGATCCAAAACACTTTCAAATCTTGGAAAAACTGTTTTTGATTAACTATTTTTCTTACTTCAAGATTAGGAGCGTAAAACCACCTTTATATAGACCAATCAAATGGTCAAAAACATTTAATAAAAGAGCCAAGGTAGCTAGGATAATTTAAAACATCTTAAAACCACTTAACATAATTTTGTTAAGGTTTTCAGGAAAAACAATCGATTGATTTGTCGAAACAATCGGTTGAATTGACTTAACAACAAAGTCAAGCTTTTTCAAAACCTTTTAAAAAACTACTAAGGTAAACCAACCTGTTGTTTCGAAATTTCAACCTGTTGAAATTTCAACAACTTTTTAGAAAACTCATCTTTTCAAAAGGTTAAAGATTCAAATGAACTTGGATCATCTTAAGGAGTGAATTAACAAGTTTCAAACAACTAGACAACACACACACCCAACAACAAGGTCTTCAAGCTTTTCTCTTGGATTTGGAGACATCAAAGCATCTTGTTCCACAAAGGAGAGTTCCAATTTACTCCTACCCCTTAGGCCTTGACTGAGGGCTTATTTTATTAAGTCAAAAAGTCTCACGTTGCTTAGGATTCAAGTTTAAGGATAACTTTTGTGCAATCACCTCTTTTAGTCAACAAAGACACCTTTTACAAGAAAAATTATGATAGAAGCATCAAGTTTCAAAACAAACAATACATTGAATGTGATTATTGAACCTAACAATGTCATCTTAGTGGACTTGAGATTGGAACATTAATATATATGTGAAAAAGAACGAAGGGTCTCGGAGGCTTACGTTGGAATGCTAAAAAAAAGTTTTATATTAAAAATATATGTAAATACTTTGAAAATAATATTAAAAATATAAGTGAATACTTTGAAAAAAATATATAATAATATTTAAATATTTAAATATTAATTTATTAATTAAAATATTTTAAATAAAAAATATATTTATATTAAATAAAAACAAATTTAACAAATAAAAATAAAATAGAAAAATTAGGTTTTTAAAACACGATGTACCTCATTTATGTCAATTTTATAAAATTTATCCATCGATAAATTAAAATTGCACAAGTTTGGTAGAAAAACTCACCAAACCACCTCACATGAAAATCCTAATGATAAGTTTATTAGAGATCAAAAATTGTTGAAAAAAGAACAAAAGAAACATCTTGCTCTTTCCAGGCAATCGAAAAAGAAAGAAATAGTGAATTTATTCAAGATAATTTTAAAAAATAAATTTGGTAAATTTAATCATATCATTAACTCATTAAATTATTCAAATTTTAATTTTTTAAGTAGTGAACCTAAATTAATTTATGATTTAACCAAACTTGAGGTCTCTCGAAAATTTGATTATTCTTTTTGAAGTCGTGTTTTTGTAGTATACCAATTGGTTAACATACCGCCGAGCCATTTTTTATTAACATAATGACACCGAGCTCTTATTGCAGCCCGCACTACTGGATCAGCTGCTTTGTTTTTGTACCAACAATTAAGTATTTATTAAAAAAAATCTCTATTGAGTGTCTAATTTATTTATTTTCAATTAATTTTGTCATCAATTAGGTTGACGTCACCATTATCTTAAATATTAGGCAGATTCTTCCTGCACCAGATCATTTTAAACTACACCCAATATATATAAAGAAAAAGACTAAAATACCCTTAATGAAATGAAAATTATGATTTTTTTAAATGAGCACCCAACCCACATCCAATTCACCCAACCCAACAGCATTGCACCCTTTTTTCTGTTATCACAACTACAACTAATTTTTGCAAGCAAAATAGTAATGAACAACATAGATCATATCATGTGCTTATCTAATAAACTAAAAGTGATTTGGAAGCTAAAGTAACTAGTATGTATATGTGGGCTGCACCCAGGTTTGCTTCAGCTTCACCAGTGCTTCAGTTCAAAATCCTATATTTGTACATGTTATATACACTTTTGGTTCGACTTTTTTTTTTTTTTTTCAGATCTTAAAAAAGTTATCTTCATATGATTTTGTAGGAGACAAGCTCCTCCGAAAAATTTTGAAAGCATGAAAAATAAGCACACATTTTTGTTTAGAAGCAATTTATTCCACATTAAACACTGAAGTCTTAAAAAAGGTTCATTTTATTTGAGATGGAATCTCAGACTAAGTTTTTTATGAAGATGAATGTCTATTTAAGTATGGATATCACAAATCACATTTTGAAGATCAAAGCTTAAATTGACAAGTGTTATGCAATCTTTATTTTTTATTGTTAATTTTTTTTTTTGGAATGAAGCTTCTATATTTTAAATATTTGATATATATAAAATAAAATAAAAATAATAATTAATAATATTTGATATATATAAAATAAAATAAATAATAATAATTTATTTATTTAATTTATGTTCATTATTATTATTATTTTTTAATTAATATTATTATTTTATAAATTAATTTTAAAGATTATTGTTATTCTAATATTTAAATATTCATATTCATATTATTAATACTAGCGGGAACACAGGCACTGACGTGCCTATGTATCCGCATTTTTAATTTCTTTAGTATTTTTTTTATTTTTCAAAAACAATTTCTCTTAATAACATTAAATTGAGAAGTTAAAGAGTATACAGTTAAAGAGTAGTGTGTATCCGCATTTTTTATTTCTCTTTCTTTAGTATTTTTTTATTCTTCAAAAACAATTTCTCTTAATGACATTAAAATGAGAAGTTAAAGAGTATACAGTTAAAGAGTAGGTTAATAAAATAGTGGAGAACAGTAATTAAAAGTTACATATGGTAAAGAGAATGAATGAATTTTCAAAATTTAAAATTCAAAATTGCTATTTGAATTCAAAACCGTCTCTCATAGAAAATAATTAAATAGAGTTTGAGTTTCATATTTTTTTATAATTTTTAATATTTTATTAATTATGGGTAAAAATATATGTATTTGGTAGTTAAAATTTATTTAAAACTACAAACTCAACCGAAAAAATAATTAAATAGAATTTGAGTTTCATATTTTTTTTAATAATTTTTAATATTTTATCAATTATAGGAATTAAACCAATATTTTTCATTAGGTCTATAAACAACCAATAATATATGACAATCATTACAATACATATGACATCATTAAACAATAAACCAACAAAAGAAGAAAATGCAATGAAATCTGCTTCTTTTCTTCACCTTGGACCCTTAAACCTGTATAGAGACTCGTTTAAATTGTTCCCATCTTTCGCACCCAAATCTAATGTTCCTTCGTACCAAATCCTTTTCTTAAGTAGGATATGTGGGTTATGTGTAGTGGAGAATCATAAAATCCTTTTCTTAAATCAAATTTAATAAAAAAAATATCAGTTTAAATCAGAAAAGTAACGTACCAAATCTCCACTGTTAAAGTGGTCCACAAAATATTACAAATATCTTTAATTTTTTATTTAATAGAGAAGAAGATCTTTAAAACAGAAACGTAATTAATCAATCTCTCCACTCTCTCCATTCTCTCCATTCTCTCCACTCTCCAGTTAAATAATAACAAATAAAATAAATTTTAAAATTAAAAAATTATTTTATTAATTTTTGAAATTATAAAATGTCCAAATAACCAAAATAAATTAATACAATAAATTATTAAGTAAGGATAAAATGGAAAAAAAAATTAAAAGCAGTTAAGAGGGGAATAGGAAATGACACAATAACCATAATACAATAATAAAATTAAATATTAATATAAGGATAAAATAGGAAAAAAAATTAAGAGCAGCTAAGAGAGGAATCCCCTTTATATATAGGTATAGATTAATATATTTTTTATTATTATAATATATATATTATTTACAATATTATTAATTTTTTGTCATCCCTAGGCATCATTATGTGTTCCAGATTTTGCCATCACTAATGTGTTCCGAATTTTGGCATTTGTAGACACCATTGTGTGTGATGGATTGTGTCATCCGTAATTGTTTATGATAGTTCCATAAACGCGTATTTGCAATAGAAATGTAGTGAATACATGTATTAAAATAAACTAAACATACTAAAACATAAACATTAAATATGTATTACAAATGTTGATATTAGAAATATCGTCTAATGGACACTATTTGTGTATAAACTTGTATCGACTAATGTAGTATGTTGACCAAGATTGGGTCGTAGGATAACGATGCGATGCCCATAGTATATTTGTTGGTGGAATTGGATAACCATCTTTCAACTTCACCTATAAAAGTTATAAATATAAGTTACATAACTTTTAAGTTAACATTATGACTTGCTTTTTTTATTCGTTTAGGGTATACCTGGACAAAATGATTTCCGTGGACGTGACCAATTGCAATTATTCAGTGATGAGTGAAGTTACTTGGTGCTTGGGTTCTTAAAGGAAAAATACTCAATGATTGTATCATGGACAATGAAACGAAAATGACATTATACCGATTAGCAATAACGTATCCCATGTCTGGGATTGTCATCCACTTATCTGCTCCTGCCTGCAAGTACAAATGGCGAAGTGAGTTAAATGAAGAAATGCAAAGTACAAATGGCAAAGTGAGTTAAATGAAGAAATGCAAAGTACAAATGGCAAAGTGAGTTAAATGAAGAAATGCAAAGTACAAATGAAATGGTGTTAGTGGTTGATACCATAGACATGTGGTCAACTAGAAGTGACTTCTTCAAGTATTCATATCGTTCATCACCACCAAACAGTTCAACATATTCTTGTCTCCATTCACTTAGTTCTTTTAACAAATTCATTCGAACAACAACCCATGACTCCTCTCCCATGCCCAATTCGGCAGCAACAACACGGTACCCACAATGGCCATCAGCCTTAATGTCGACAACATCAACAATGTATGGATGATATCCTATAGGGAACTGATCAAGCAAAGGAATGGATTGTGCTGGTAGAATTTGTGGTAAGTGTCCTTCAGTAGATTTTTTACTCGAACAACTATCATGTTGTGAGTGTAAGAAATCCACATGTTCAAAATAAGAAGGGATTCGCTTAGTTGATCTCATGAATTTGGTAGGACGAGCCATCTTCACAGCACCTTTTGTTTTGACCTTATCATGTGGTGCGTAAATAGATGTCTTCTCTGGAAAGGCAATCTCTTGCAATTTAGTTTTGATGTTAACCTTACCTGCAACGTCTAACTCTTTGAACCGCCCGCGATCACCTCAAACTCTTTGTCAATTGGCAACTCATATGAACATTGTTCTGTTGCAATATCATCAAAGCTTAATCGAGTCCACATGACATGTATTGATTTAAGTGGTATGCTACCTGCACCAAACGAAGCCAATTGACACGCACAAGGAAGACCATGAGTACATGTAAGAGTACATCCACCACATCTATTTTTATCAAATCCCACAAATTTAACCCTATCAAGTTCTTCAGCAATCAGGTTCAAAGCATATTTAGACACAAAACCCAACAATTTTTTGTAAGTTGTAACCTTAAACCGATGTCCGACCACATGCAGACTCTTTTGGAATGAAGCTTTGATTGCATTATGTTGTAAAATAATCATCTTGTTGATCGAATCCCAGCAGAAACATCAATCCCCCATGGAATTTTGAAGAACTCTCTTTAGGCTCCAATGTGTCGCCTCAACCCTATTACTTGTTGTGTTTCCTACGTGCATCACCTTATCTGTCATGCCTTAACAAATTTTACTTTATGTGGACGTAACCATGTAGCCATCACATAATCAACAAATATAGGCCATGGAGAACACACAACTTGAAATGCATTGACACGATCTTTAAAGGCCTCAACAATATCACAATCCACAATAGATCTCCAAGACTGCATTACTTGATCCCATGCTTCTCTTGGATGCACCAACATTTTACATTTTGCTTTCACATTTTTATCAATGTGAAATCGGCAAAGTAAATTATAAGCTTCAGGAAAAACGATTATGATTGCATTCATTAAGGCAATATCTCTATCACATACCACCACCCTAGGATATGAATCAACTCTAAAAAACAACCCTTTAAGTCTGTCAAGGGCCCACAAAAAATTATTTTCCTTTTCTGCTGCTAGTAAACAAAATGCAACGGAAAAAGTCAAACCAGTTGATGTAATCCCAACAACCTCAAGTAACGGCATCCTATACTTGTTCGTTTTGTACGTACTATTCATCAATATGACAATGTTAAACAAGTTCACTAGCTTTACTGAATCTGGGTGTGTCCAAAATATATCTTGCACAACATTCGACACCTCTTCACACCTACACCAATGCACATACATGTCTCGCTCTAGTAACAACATGAATTGTTGCATTTCTGTTCTATGACCTCGTTGTGATCTTCGGTGAACACTCATTGCATTATAAACTTGCTTTATTGTCGTGACATTCATAAACAATAAGGTTCACACGCCTAACATTTACCTTACCTTATTTGTAGTAAACGCCTCACTGCACTCATGTGCTCTATGTTCATTATCTAACGTGTTATATGTTATTGACTGCTCCAGATCAACATCATCTAATCCATCCCACACATCAATCTTTCCTGAAATTCCCATGTATGAGTCAGTTGTATCCATTGGCAATGCTGAAAAAAACAACATAAAGTTAGCTTTCAAATATACAAATCCGTAAGTTTCACAATATCCTTCCGCAATTTGAAATCTGGAACACATAAAATCATTCTGGATATTCATATCTAGAATACAAAATATACTTCTGGATAAGTTTATCCAAAACTCATATTTGACTTACGAACTTTTGGTTATATATATATAATAACAACAATTATTATTATTATTATTAAAATAATTAATTATAATAATATAATATAATATAATTATATAATATAATAATAAATAAATAATAATATTGTAAATATATTTTATATATATATTATAATAATAAAAAATATATTAATATTAATAATATGAATATTTAAATATTAGAATATTAGAATAACAATCATATTTAGAATTAATTTATAAAATAATAATATTAATTAAATAATAATAATAATAATGAATATAAATTAAATTAATTAATTATTATTATTTATTTTTATAAATATATCGATTATTATTTTTATTATTAATTATTATTTTTATTTTATTTTATATATATCAAATATTTAATAACATTATTAAAATATAGAAGATTCATTCCAAAAAAATAAATAAAATAAAAATAAAGATTGCATAACACTTATTAATTTACAAGAAACTTTAATCTTCAATTTGTAATATGCATACTTAAATAGACATCCATTTTCATAAAAAAAAAACCTAGTATGAGATTTCATCTCAAATAAAATGAACTATTTTAAGGCTTCAGTGTTTAATGTAATGTGGAATAAATTGCTTATGAGCAAAAGTGTGTGTTTATTTTTCATGCTTTCATAATTTTCCGGAGCTTGTTTCCTACAAAATCATATGAAAATAATTTTTTTAAGATCTTAAACAAAACAAAAAAAGTTGAACCAAAAGTGTATATAGCATGGTGAAGCTGAAGCATGCAAAGTCTCTTTCAAAGATCAGTATCACACAAAGATCAGTATTACACATGACTAGTGGTTTCCTCTGATTCATTTACATCTGTATATAGCACCCTCCAAAGTGCAAAGATGAAGTTTCTCCTTCATAAACTTTGCATCTAGGGCACCAGACAGACTTGAAAGTTTGATTGAACTTGAATCTAAGACAAAAAAAATTGTTTTACAGCATAACTTCTTGCTCCTACACATCCAAGCTCCCGAGACTGCATTCTGTTAAGCAAGTGAGGGATATATTACTAAAGCAAATCTGGACTGGATGCAGTGTAGAGATACATACTAGTTACAAATCAATTTTAGCTTCCAAATCATTTTTAGTTTATTAGATAAGTACAGGATATGATCTATGTTGTTCATTACTATTTTGCTTGCAAAAACTAGTTGTAGTTGAGATAATGGTTCTAATATTAATTTTACATCGCCAATGAAAATTGGGCAAAAGTTGCATATTTATTCATATTGGCTGCAGACTCTACCTATATGTCATAGAACCTTTTTACCAACTACCTTTGGCGACTTCAATCCTTCTCCGGTGGCTTCGTCTTCTCCGGCGGCTTCAATCCTTCTCCGGTAGCTTCGTCTCCTTCTCCGACGACTTTAATCCTTCTCCAGCGGCTTCAATCCTTCTCCAGTGGCTTCATCTCCTTCTCGGCGCGCTGCCTCACAGTCTTCTCGGCGCGCTGCCTCACAGTCTTCTCGGCGCGCTGCCTCCTCACAGTGATCATAGAAAAAAGGGTGCAATGTTGTTGGGTTGGGTGAATTGGATGTGGGTTGGGTGCACATTTTAAAAAACCCTAATTTTCATTTCATTAAGGGTATTTTAGTCTTTTCCTTTATGTATATTGGGTGTAGTTTAAAATGATCTGGTGCAGGAAGAATCTGCCTAAATATTATTGCTTAGGTGTTTTTATATAAAAAAAATTAAAAATAGCATAGTTAAATTTTAATTTTCTCATAAATTTAAGTATTTTTAATTGAGTTCCTCTTAAATATTTTCATTATATTGAGTATCCAAAATATTTATAGATTTCAATTGAGTTTTTGTTGTTTGATTTTGTCATCAACTAAAGTAATATAATCATTTGACAAGCACAACACCACAAACTTGAACAATAATAAAAACAAATCTCTAAAATCATAATTATCTTTATAAAAAATTACATTGAATATTAAAACTAAAATCAAACCGACCAAGTGGAGACTGGAGACACGAAACAATGTGTTTGATAAAGATAATTAAGTTTCCAAAGTTTCATTTTTCTCATTGCTCATGATATTATGCTAAAGACTATAAGATCAAATGATCATACCATAGTTGAAGATAGAGATTCATTTGAGAAATATACAAATTTTAGACACTCAAATGAATGAGAACTTTTAATATGGACTCAATTATAAATACTTAAATGTTTAATTTCTTGATTTTTCATGTAAGCGTTGATGATTCAAGCTAACATCTAATTCACTCATTTAATGACAAAATCAAACTGTAAGAATTCAACTGAAATATATAAAATTTGGACACTCAATAAAATAAAATTTTAATATAAATATTAAAAATAATTAAATTTATAAAGAACTTAAAACTTAATAAGTCTTAATTTATTATAATATTAATCTATTAAAATGTAATCAATTAATCAACTTTATATCATTATTTCAATTAGGTAATCTTCATTAAAAAAATAGATTTAAAAGTATTTTTCAATATCAAATATGAGAAGAAAAATATGATGATTAATATATAGCCTAAACATAAGAACAATATAATCAAAATAAAACCTTAACAAATTCAAAAATAACACTACAAGAAAAAACATGAAATAGAAACCAATTTTAAATAAAAAAAATAATTAGTTGCTATAATAATTAAATTGGAGACCATTTTAAAAAAAATGATTTCTAAATTAGTTTATGTTATTGTTAAATGGTTTCTAAATTGGTATATAATTAGCAACCAAAGTTTTAACTACCAATTATTTAGTTTCTAAATTTGGTAGTAAAAACCTTGTTGTTAATTAAATACTAATTTAAAAATCATTTAACAATAATAGAAACTAATTTAGAAATCAATTTTTTGTTCTAAAATAATCTTTAATTTAGTCATTCTAACAACTAATTATTTTTTTTTACTAAAAATTAGTTTACGTAGTATTTACATAAGTTTTGGTCTTGTTACATTCAACTATTAGAAAAAATAGTTACTCATATTATCACTAGAGAATAATTTTCTATACTGAATGTTTGGAGAAATTATTTTCAAATTTTAATATAAAAGTTTTGAATTTGTTTTTTCTAGGTCTTTATTCATAAGAATTCTAGTGGGTCCCAAATAAAATATACCAATGCCCTTTATTATCTTTCCTAGCCTAAGCGAGTGGCTCACTTTGTTAGCTTCGTAGTTAAGAAAGGTTTATTCACATACTAAGGAGCAAAAAGACATGCTTAACTGAAACTTCTTCGTGCTCAATTAAACGTGTTCATGTTTTTTAATCAAACTTTTATTAACTTAATTTTAATTACTTTATTTCATACTGTTAATAAATCATATTCTAAATAATTTTTAAAAACTTAATTAAATTTTAATTAACTCATAAATATGATTATATTCAATTGAGTTCTTATTAGAAATACCATTATATTAAGTCTTTAAGATATTTTTTTATTTTTTTCTGAGTACTTTATTTTTACATGACCATTAATGAAAATAAAAAATATTTTAAATATTATATAGAACACTTGTTTAATGAAAATTATCCAAATTTACGAGATGATTAAAATTTAATTAAATCATTTGTTTAAAAAATAAAAATAAAATTCAAAAGCTTAAAATATTTTTATAATAATTGGTATTGAAAACATAATTATATCTTTGGTTATAATACTCATGTCCACTTAAAAGAGTAAGTTGTAATAAGGTTGTATTAATATTTAATTTACAAAAATATTGATATTGTAACATATACGCGTATCCATTTGTTAACCTTCAATTTTTGTGACTCTATTTATAACAATTTCCTAAATTAATTTATATATATATATATATATATATATATATATATTAAAACTGCATTAATTATTTTTCAAGATAATTATGTTTGCTTTTTTCAATATACTAAGTGATTAACTACATGATTTGTGTGCCAAATTAATGAAATTTTCTTTTTATCTTATTTTGATTTCTAAAAAAAATTAAAATTTATTTAAAATGGTGATATGTTTGCTTTTTTATTAACATATCACACCTGTCTAATTAATGGAATTCTCTTTTTTTTAACTGTGACACTTTTGTTTTTTTATATTATTAATTTTTTATATTTACTATTTTATTATTTAATTAATTTAATATATATTTATCAAAAAATATTTTTGGGAAGAAATTTTATACAAAATTATTTTCTTTTTATAATATAAGATAAGATATGAATTTGATTTAATGTTTTATTTTCTATTTTCTAGTATTTAATAACTTTTAACTGATTGTCAATAGAAAGTATGTTAGTGCATTACTACTCATCTCTATCAAAAAATAAATGATAGTTTGGATCCAATTTAGTTATGAAAGAAGAAAATTCCTATTTAGTATATGAGTGAATAAAGAGAATGACAATTAATATTAATTCTCCATAAATTAAATGAAAAATTACACCTAAACATTATAATATCAGTATGACTATTAAACAATGTAACTAATTCATAAATTTTATGATTTAGTGTTAAATTGATTATAAAAAAAAAATAGTCTTTAAATATTATAATAGTATGAAAAAATTATCTGTACCAAAAAAAAAATCTTTTAAAAACAAATTATCCTCTATTTGCCTTCTTATAAACAAAATAAATTGGAAATTTACCCTAATGAAAATATTTCATACTCCAAAATAGTTATGATGTGTTTGACATTTCTTAAAAGGTGCTGATATAATAACACGGTAAACAGTGAAAACATTTCTCACTTCAATAAATTAATATTTTATTCATTTTTATTTATTTTTTTAATTTAAAATATTATTATATTATTATTAATGTTTGTTAAGTGTATTTCATTTAGTGATGATTGTTAAGAAACTTTATTGTTCTTAAAACAAGTGTACATGAATACAACATAAGGAGGAGGAGGAGCATTGACATCGACCACGCCACAAACTGAGCACAACACCGCTTTGGCTCTTCCCGAAGAACATGGCAGAGTATTTTGTCTTTGATATTACTGTATCATTGCTAAGCAACCTAGCTTCTTATGCTTAGGAAGAAGCTTCTCGAACCTATGGTGTGTATGAGGATCTTCGAGGGATCAAAGACACCTTGTTAATAGTTAAAGGTGTGCTCTTAGATGCTGAGGAGAAGAAGGAACAAAACCATGGGTTGCAGGAATGGCTCAGGCAGATTCGAAACGTCTGCTTCGATGTTGAAGATGTGTTGGATGGACTTGAGTGCCAAAACCTGAGAAAACAAGTTCTCAAAGCTTCATGCAGCACAAGGATGAAGGTAGACCACTTCTTTTCTTCATCTAATTCTCTTGTTTTTCGTTTTAGGATGGCTCATCAAATCAAACATGTTAGGCGTAGATTTGATAAGATAGCAGCTGATGGAAACAAGTTTGGTCTTGAGAGGATTGAGGTTGATCACAGACTTGTGCAAAGGAGAGATATGAGTTATTCCCATGTTGATGCTTCAGGGGTGATTGGAAGGGAGAGTGATAGAGAAGAAATTATTAATCTTTTGATGCAACCTCACCCTCATGGTGATGGTTATGGAGATCAAAGTGTTTGTGTTATTCCCATAGTGGGTATTGGAGGGTTGGGGAAGACCACACTTGCGAAGTTGGTTTTCAATGATAAGAGAATGGATGATCTTTTCCAGTTGAAGATGTGGGTGTGTATCTCTGATGACTTTGACATAAGACAGATAATTATTAAAATAATCAACTCTGCTTCAGCTTCGGCTCCAACTATTGCTCTTGCTCACCAAGAAAACAATAAAAACTTTGATATTGAGCAGCTACAAAGTCGTCTTAGACACAGGCTTTCTGGTCAGAAGTATTTGCTAGTCTTGGATGATATATGGAATGATAATCGAGCAAAATGGACAGAGTTGAAAGATTTAATTAAAGTGGGTGCAATTGGAAGCAAAATCTTGGTGACAACACGAAGTAATTCAATTGCTACAATGATGGGCACTGTTCCCTCGTATGTTTTGGAAGGTCTTTCCATGGAGAATTGTTATTCTCTGTTTAACAAATGGGCATTTAAGGAAGGCGAAGAAAAAAAATATTCAAATCTAGTAGAGATTGGAAAAGAAATTGTGAATAAATGTAGAGGGGTTCCACTAGCAGTGCGAACTTTAGGAAGTTCTCTGTTCTTAAATTTTAATTCAGAAAGGTGGGAGTTTGTGAGAGACCATGGCATATGGAACTTAAAACAAGAAAAAGATGACATTTTACCTGCTCTTAAGTTGAGCTATGACCAAATGCCTTCCTATTTGAGACACTGTTTTGCTTTCTTTTCTCTTTATCCAAAAGATTATGGCTGTACTGGTGCTGAAGTTGTTAACCTTTGGGCGGCACTTGGCTTACTTAGATCTGAGGTTGGAAGTCAAAAGATAGAGAATACTGCAAGACAGTATATAGACGAGTTACATTCGAGATCATTTCTTGAGGATTTTGAGGACTTTGGTCACCTTTACTATTTCAAAGTGCATGATTTGGTACATGATCTTGCCCAGTATGTTGCAAAAGAAGAGATTCTTGTGGTAAACTCAGTTACCCGGAATATACCTGAGCAAGTAAGGCATTTATCAGTTGTTGAAAATGATTCACTTAGCCATGCTTTGTTCCCCAAGTCCAGTAGTGTGAGAACTATATTATTTCCAATAGTTGGAGTTGGTGTTGATAATGTAGCTCTTTTGGATGCATGGATAACAAGATACAAATTCTTGCGTATTTTAGATTTAAGCGATTCTTCTCTTGAGACACTTCCCAATTCAATTGCTAAACTGGAGCATCTGCGAGCTCTCAGTCTTGAAAATAACCGCAACATAAAAAGACTTCCTCATTCTATATGCAAACTCCAAAATTTGCAAGCTTTGTCTTTGAGAGGATGTGTGGAGCTTGAAACATTGCCTAAAGGATTAGGGATGTTAATCAGCCTTCGAAAATTGTTTATCACCACAAAACAGTCTATTCTGCCAGAGGAGGAATTTGCAAGTTTGATGAATCTTCATACTTTGAGTTTTGAATTTTGTGACAATTTGATGTTTCTGTTCCGAGGGGCACAACAACTCACATCCCTTGAAATTTTGATTGTTCAATCATGTAGGAGGCTAGAGTCCTTTCCTTTTCATATTCTCCCTAAACTGGAGGTTCTGTTTGTCATAAGGTGTGAGATGCTAAATCTGTCCTTGGACTGTGAAAAACCAATCCACAGTTTGAGGATGAAGTTTCTGCATATTGAGCAATGTCCAAGGCAACAGACATTGCCTCAATGGATTGAAGGAGCTTCCGACACTTTGCAGACATTGTTAATTTCAAATTGGCATAGTCTTGAGATGCTTCCTGAGTGGCTTACAGCAATGACTCGTCTTAAGATTCTTCATATTGTTAACTGTCCTCAGCTGTGTTGTCTCCCGAGTGGCATGCATCGCCTCCGTTCCCTTGAAGATTTGAGCATAGACGGTTGTTCCGAATTGAGTCGAAAATGTGAACCTCAATGTGGTGAGTACTGGTCCTTCATTGCTCACATCAAACACCTTTCCATTGGTGAAACAAGAGAACGGAAACTCCTTTTCCAAATGCAGAAGAAGATCCGCTTGAAATTGCAGATATAAATTCGTTTTTTATTTCCTTAAATTTTGTAGTGTATTTAAATGTTTTCTCTCAACTCTTTTATATTTAACTCGTTTTTTATGTGACTTATTTGGCTTTCTTTATTTCTAGTTATACTTTAAAAAATTCTTATTCTATAGTTCCCTTATGTTTTTTATTTCTTATTCTAGAAATAAAAATAAAAAAATTGTTTCTAATTACGCTTTTTATACAGGAGTAAATTAGCTATTTGTTCTTTCAATTCTTCACTCATATTTAGTTTATTAAGTTTTTTCTTTTACTTTACAAATCTTTTTTCATGTGGTCAATCCTTCCACATTTATAGCAAAATATTCTTGATCTGTCCGTAGATTTATTAGTATTGTTGTTAGTGGTGGCAACCTTGTGATTTTTTTGGTATTTGTATGGTGTTGTGCATTTCTTCTAGCCAATTGATTTCTTTTAATATTTCTTCTTTTAACCGTGGAGGGTGGAATTTTCTTATTGTACCCTTATTATTGATTACAAAAATCTCCCAACTCTCTTATTCCTTGGGCTTCACTTTTTTTAATTCGGTGTTCTATCTTTAGACTATTTGTAGAAAGCAATTATCGTATTTTTCTTTTTCATGGAAACAATTCTTCCACAAGTGATATCTTTTAACGCGTATCAGGTTAGTTTTCTCTAACCTTTTCAGCAAAAAAAAACTAGAGGGTACCCTGCAATAATATTTTCTTTCCAAAAATATTTTCTATGGTTTTCTCTAGTTAATACGTTGTCATAAAGTTATGGGTGTTTCTCTCTCCACCCCAATCATTTTTGGAAAAAATCATTTTATCCTTTTAAAAATGACTTATGAATTATTATTTTTTTAATAATTCCGGAACATACTTTCTGTAATCCATTTTATGAATTCCAGATTTATCATTCCAGAAAGAATATTCCGAAACCCTTATTTTAGAATCATAAAAAATTATCAAGGATGAGTCTAGTATTTCAAAGAATATAGAGGTGCAGGAAGAAATACCTAAAGTTATCGATATACATTCTAAAACCTTTTAAAGTAGGACATTTATACAATCTAATTTTTTATTAATTTCTTCCAATGTTGTATTAGCATATCTTCCTATTTTCAGATCTTTTAATTCTTGTTTGAAGAATTAAAACGGTTTTATTAGTGATTTTTCTAACCTTTTACTTTTGTTTGATACCGTTGATTCATTGTATTTTAGCTATTGCTACTTGGTATAATTGATTGTTATCGACTTGACTATGAATATTCAAATATTTTGAATGTCTTTTATATATATTTCTCATTTTTCTCTAAGCATTTCAAGAGGGGAAGTTGTATTGTTACCTTCTTGTTTTCAATATTTAGAAATTTTGTTTCTTCTAAAGTTCTCCATATTTTTTTTATCTATTTCTATGACATTTAGATTTAATTTGTCTAACCAGTTTTGTTCAAACCATCTAAAATAAAGAATACTTTCTTGAACTGATTCTAAAAAGTTCTTCAAAAAAGACTATTAAGAAAATAATGATTATCAAATTATATGTACGTTATTCTACGTAATTAATTTGATAATGATAAATTCCATAATTAGTGGATCACTACATAATTAGGTTGTATATATTTCCTACACACAAGAGAATAAAATCATTTCCATTTTTCTTATCATCTTCCTATATATCATTTTCTTATATGGTATCGATGTTCTGACAAACACTCCATTTTTATCCGCTAAATAAGAGATCATGTCTGACAAAGAAGGCACCAGTAACGAGTCCGATGGAAACCTGGTACAAGGCTTCAAATTCAGCAATTGGCAAAGGTTGTTTACTCACTTAACCATAATGGTAAAAGTGACACGTTTATAAATGTTGCAGGTCTATTTTCCCATAACTCATCTATTAATTATGCTTTTACGAAACCATGGATTTTGGATAGCGGAGTTAATCTGTCTACAGTCTCAACTGCACCCGCCTCATCTACGGGCACAATTAAATTCAATGACAATATCGTTCTCAAAGATGTAAAGTTCTTTACGTTCCTTCTTTTAATTTAAATCTCATGTTCGTTAGTAAGATAACCAATTCACTAAATGTGTCATTTTATCCACATGGTTGTGTTTTGTAGGACTTGACTACGGGGAGGATGATTTGCTCGGGTAAACAACTCACAGGCTTATACTACATGTCTCCTCTTCCAAACCAAGCCCACGCATCTCAAATTTCGACCAACCCTGATTTATGGCACAAGCATCTCAGACATCCTTCTCCAACACGTCTACAGCTTGCATCTTCATTACTACCTATCAGTAAAAATCTCATTCCCATTCATAATAATTGTAGTATTTGTCCCAAAGCTAAACAAACAAGCTACCCTTTCCTTTAAGCACAATAAAATCTCATTCTCTATTTAATCTATTGCATTGTGACATTTGGGGTCCTCATAAAACCCCAACTCATTTTGGAAAACATTTTTTTCTCACTATAGCCAATAACTATACTAGATGTACTTGGTTATTTCTTATGAATCACAAGTCTGAAACCCAACATCTCTTAGAATCATTCATTAGATTTGTACAAAATCAATTTCAGGCATCTATTAAAACCATTCGCATTGACAACGGATTGGAATTTATTTCAATGCGTAATTTTTTTTCTCAAAAAAGGTATTGAATGTCAACACACTTGCGTCTACACTCCTCAACAAAATGGAGTAGTAGAACGCAAACATAGACACATTTTAAACACAACACGAGTCCTCTTATTTCAGTCTCATTTACCATTAGAATTTTGGGGGAATGCGTTATAAATGTCACATATATCATTGATCGCTTGCCATCACCTTTACTAAAAAATAAATCACCTTTTGAGATGCTATATATTCGCCCACCTTCACTTTCTCACCTAAAAACTTTTGGTTGCCTTTGTTACGCAACTGTTGTTTCACCTAAGAAAAATTTGATCTGCGTGCTCGACAATGCATCTTCATTGGTTACCCACTCAATAAAAAAGGATACAAATTTTTTTGATATAGATGCAGACACTTTTTTTACAAGTCGGGATGTCACCTTCCATGAAAGTGTTTTCCCATTCTGCCAACAGTCTCAGACACAATCTTCACCTCCATCACTAGATATTTTGCCCGCTATTGACATTGACTTACCCACTCTTGTCCAACATTCACTCGATCCACCATCTTCTTCTACTCATCACAACGCACATGATTCTCTAGCAGACCAACCTTCTTCTCCCACACCAAGAAGTCTAACACCCATTGCCGAACCTTCTCCAGTTGACCTTCCTGTTCGACGATCCAGTCGCACATCAGCCCCACCTTCTTGACTTAAAGACTACGTAAAGGGATTCCAAGCCAATCATTTGACCACTACCCAAGACTGGCTGAATGGAACCAGGTATCCTATGCATAATTTTCTTTCTAATTCACAATTTTCTTCTACACATAGTGCATATCATACTAACATCACAACCACCAAAGAACCTCACACTTATGCAATGGACGAAGAACTTTCTGCCTTGCAGCTAAATCAAACGTGGACCTTGACACTTTACCCGCCGGACGAAAACCCATCGGATGTAAATGGGTCTATAAAATAAAGTATAACTCATATGGCATTGTCGACAGATATAAGACGCGCCTTGTCGCAAAGGGGTACACTCAGATTGAAGGTGTCGACTATTGCGAAACTTTTTCACCAATAACGAAATTAACAACTTTGAGGTGTCTCCTCACCATTACAACAACCAGAAATTGGTTTATTCACTAGATGGATGTGCAAAATGCCTTATTACATGGCAAATAACACAAAATTATTTACATGGAATTGCCACCTAGGCATCATCGACAGGGGAGAACATTGTATGTCTACTCAACAAATCCCTTTATGGTTTCAGGCATCCCGGACATAGTTTTCAACAATTTCTCATGTGATTAAATCTGCATGATTCCAACAGCCAAGACAGACTACTCTCTATTCACAAGACATAATAACTCATCATTTACTTCCCTTTTGATTTATGTGGACGATATTTTTTTGACAAAAAATGATTTGACAGAAATGCAACGTCTTAAAGATTGTCTATTACAATGATTTCGCATTAAAGATCTTGGAGACTTAAAATATTTTCTAGGAATTGAATTTTCCCATTCCAAAGCTAGTATTTACATGTCACAAAGAAAATATGCACTTGATATTTTGTAGGATAAGGGACTCATAGGTTCTCGTCTAGACAAATTTCTAATGGAGCAATACCTAAAACTCACACCAGACGATGAAGAGTTATTAAAGATCCAGTCACATACAGGAGACCTGTGGGAAAACTGATATACCTCACGTTACTCAGCTTGACATAATGTTTTTGGTTCGGATCCTAAGTCAATATATACCGACTCCACAGAAACCTCATTGGGATGTCGCAATTCGAGTCTTAAAGTACATCAAAGGATCACCGAGACAAGGATTTCTATTTCCATCCGAGAACAATCTGACATTGACAGCTTATTGCGACTCAGACTGGGGAGGTTGTCAGAAAACTCAAAGATCAGTATCTTGATTATTCTATTATCTCATGGAAAAAAAAAAAGGCAAACGCATCAAGATCATTTGCGGAAGCAGAATAGCGCACTATGGCCAATACTTGTTTGAAGAGAGTTTGGTTGTGATATCTGTTGCAGGACTTAAATGTGCTATGCAACTTGCCAACTCGACTTTTTTGTGACAATCAAGCGGTCTTGCATATTGCAGCAAACTCAGTATTTTTTGAACGCACAAAACACATTGAGATAAACTGTCACATTGTGCGAGAAAAATTACACGCCGAGATAATCAGTCCTTCGTATGTACTGACATGACACAGTACATGATGCTGCGACACAAGTTGGGGTTCATGATCTTCACCTACCAACTTGAGGGGAGTATTAAGGAAATAATAATTATCAAATTATACGCAATTATACACAATTAATTTGATAATGAGAATTTCATGATTAGTGAATCATTACATAATTAACTTGTAACTTGGAGAGAGAAAATCTTCGTACAGTTGTATGTATTTCCTACACACAAGAGAATAAAATCATCTTCATTTTTCTTACCATCTTCCTATATACAATTTTCTTATATCTTTTCTCTTTATGTTCATGTAGGAGAATTATTTTTTGTTAAGTGGTCTTTATTTATTTCAAAAATTTTAATCATATTTAACTTACTAATGTTGGATTTAGTAGGCGATTCTTGAGATTTGTTGTATTATATTGCATATTATTAAAATCTAAGTCATGTTTAGGGATGGATATTATGTTGGATTGGGCTCACTTCCTATGTGGAGGCTCAGTCCATTATTAACCTTTAGGGTTTTTTCGAACAAAGAGACAACTGTCAGTCAGAAAAGACAGAGAGTAAAGAGAGAAAGTTTCACTAAAAAACTTCCGGCCACCACGACACTTTGTTCACCGTTGGATTGGGTTGAAATTTTTTCAGCAGGTTCATACTTTGTGTGACTTCAATTTGACTGTTCGGATCTTTTAGAAGTTGTTTGAGCAGAGAGACATTAATCTCACATTGCAGCAGCATTTTCAGCGTTTCTATTGAGGACGAATATTTTCGGATTGCCGCTTTTGTTTCTTCCACCGTTAGAGTGGGCTGAAATTTTGTCATCTGGTTCATACCTCGTGGTGCTTCAGTTGGACCGTTCGGATTGTTCAAAAGTCACCTGAACAGTGACATATAGGCCGCGTACGGTAGCTGCAGTTTGGTGAATTTTTCAGGTTTCTTAGTTCTCTGTTTCATCTCTGTTGTATTGCTATTTGGTTGGTTATTGAGCACAATTTGTGCGGTGATTTAAGACTCTCTTGTAACCATAACTTTGATCATAGTAGAGTTTGATTGACTGGCTTGTGCCCGTGGTTTTTACTTTTCACATTGAGAAGCTTTTCCACATTAAAATTTTTGTGTCTTCCTGAAGTGTGTTTTTTTGTTGCTACCATTATTTGTTATTGCTCCTCACAGATTCTTGCAAGTTGGGGAAATTAGGATCCGCTGCTTATTGCTCTTCTTGAGATATTATTTTTATTGTGTTGAATTTCCCATCAGAGTGGTATCAGAACTCCTTGGTTGGAGCTATTTGACTGCTTGAATGATGGAGGCAAATATGAATAAGATAGTTTGTTTGAACGACACTAACTATCACTTATGGAAGGGGAAAATGAAGGATCTGTTATTTGTGAAGAAATTGCATCTTCCTGTGTTTGCTATTGAAAAGCCAAAAGACAAGACTGGTGAGAAATGGCAGTTTGAGCATCATTAGGTTTGTCGTTTTATTTGTCAGTATGTTGAAGACAATTTTTATAATCACATTGCTAACGAGGAACATGCAAAATCATTATGGAAGAAGATTGAGACTTTGTCTGCTTCTAGTACAGGAAACAATAAATTATATTTGTTGAATTCCTTGATGAATTTGAGGTACAAGGAGGAGATTTCTATTTCAGATCACTTAAATGATTTTCAAGGGCTCTAAGATCAATTGTCACAAATGGGCATCAAATTTGATGATGAAGTGTTGGGATTATGGCTACTGAATACTCTACCAGACTCTTGGGAAACATTTCGGGTTTCAATTACAAATTCATATCTTGATGGTGTTTTCTCCTTAGAAAATGTTAAGAGTAGTGTTCTTAACGAGGAGATGAGAAGGAAGGCTCATGGTACTTCATCTCATTCTGAGGTACTTGTCACTGAAAATAGGGGGAGAAGTTAGAAAAAGGAACCGAAAGGGAGTAAACAGAACAACAGAAGTAAGTCCAAGTCTAGATACAAAAATGTGGAGTGTCCTTATTATCACAAAACAGAGCACATTCAGAGAAACTGTTTTCTTTGGAAAAAGGAGAACAAGGATAAGAAAGGGGAGCAGAAGGAGAAACATCATGACAATGATGATCGTGTTACTACTGCTATTTGTGATGATGATCTTATTATTCTCCATGACCATGATTTAGTTAATCTTGTATCAGATGAGAGCATGTGGATAATTGACAGTGGTGCTACATTGCATGTTACATCAAGGAAGGAGTTCTTCACATCTTACACTTCTGGTGATTTTGGAGTGTTGAAGATGGGTAATGATGGTGTGTCTAAGGTAATTGGTATTGGTGATGTTTGCTTGCAAACCAATATGAGAATGCAGTTGTTGCTTAGAGGAGTAAAACATGCTCCAAATATCCGCTTTAGTTTGATCTCTGTGCAGATGCTTGATGATAGTGGTTATGAAAATCACTTTGGTTCAGGAAAGTGGAAACTCTCCAGAGGTAATCTAATTGTGGCCAAAGGGGAGATAATTAGTAAACTATATTGGTCAAAAGCATTGGTTGCTAAAGACAGTGTGAATGCCATGGATATGGATGCTTCGTTGTGGCGTCGAAGGCTTAGTCATATCAGTGAGAAGTTGCCTAAGCATTTTTGGGGTGAGGCATTGTACACTACGGTGCATGTTATTAATTTGAGTCCTGCAGTTGCTTTGAATGGTGTGGTGCCAGACAAGATTTGGTTTGGCAAGAATGTCAGGTATGATCATTTGCGAGTCTTCGGTTGTAAAGCATATGTGCATGTTCCAAAGAATGAGAGATCCAAGTTGGATGCGAAGACAAGGTAGTGCATCTTTATTGGTTATGGTTAAGATGAATTTGGCTACAAGCTCTTTGATCCTGTTGAGAGGAACTCAATTAGAAGTCGTGATGTGAAGTTCATGGAAGATCAAACCATTGAAGATATTGACAAGATAGAGAAGATGACATCTAAGATAGATAATAGATTGTCTAATGTTGATCCATTTCGAAGCCTCTACGTGATCTGGATACTATTGAGAATAATGTTCAGAATGATGAGCAACATGATGATGTTGATGCTCAGCAACTTGGAGATGATTTTGATGTTCTTATTGATGACGTTGAACAGGAACATGGGATGTCACAAGATGAAGATCTTAGTGATGCTTCTGAACCACCTCAAGTTCAAATTCGGAGGTCTAATAGGCAGAGGGAACCATCTACCAAGTATCCTTCTGATGACTATGTTACCTTGACAGATGAAGGAGAACCTGAGTGTTATCTTAAGGCCATAGAGAGTAAGAAAAGAAAAAATGGTAGGATGCAATGCAAGATGAAATGAAGTCTTTGTATGATAATCACACTTTTGACTTGGTGAAATTGCCAAAAGGCAAGAGGGCTCTGGAAAACAGGTGGATTTATAGGGTAAAGTAATTCTACATCTCCAAGGTATAAAGCCAGATTGGTGGTGAAAGGTATTAGACAGATAAAAGGCATTGATTTCAATGAGATTTTTTCTCCTGTGGTGAAGATGTCATCCATTAGAATTGTGCTGAGTTTGGCTGCTACTCTTGATTTAGAGGTAAAGGAAATGGATTTTAAAACTGTTTTCCTTCATGGTGATTTGGAGGAAGAGATTTACATGAAGCAACCTGATGGTTTTCTTGTTGAAGGCAAGGAAGATCATGTGTGTAGACTGAGAAAAAGTCTATATGGCTTGAAGTAGGCTCCACGTCAATGGTATAAGAAGTTTGAGTCTGTTATGTGTGAGCATGGCTACAAGAAGACTACTTCTGATCATTGTGTCTTTGTTAAAAGGTTTGCTAATAATGATTTCATTATCCTGTTGTTGTATGTTGACAACATGCTTGTTGTTGGGAAAGATATTTTCATGATCAACAGGTTGAAGAAGCAATTGAGTGAGTCATTTGCTATGAAAGACATGGGAACGGCTAAGCAAATTCTTGGTATAAGAATCATGTGTGATAGGCAAGAGAAGAAGCTTTGGTTGTCACAGGAGCACTATGTTAAAAGAATGCTATAGAGGTTCCAGATGGAAAATGCTAAGGCAGTAAGCACTCCTCTTGCAACTCATTTTAAATTGAGTGCAAAACAAAGTCCTCCTAATGAAACTAGAAAATCAGATATGCAACGGGTTCCTTGTGCATCTGTTGTGGGTAGTTTGATGTATGCAATGGTGTGTACAAGACCTGATATTGCACATGTTGTTGGTACTATTAGTAGACTTTTGTCTAATCCAGGTAGAGAGCATTGGAATGCTGTGAAACGGATTTTAAGGTATCTTCGTGGTACTACTTGTTTGATGCTTTGTTTTGGAGGTGATAAGCCTACCCTTGTGGGCTATACTGATTTTGATATGGTTGGAGACATAGATTCTAGAAGGTCTACCTCAGGCTACATGATTAAATTTGCAGGGGGAGTTGTGGCATGGCAATCTAGATTGCAGAAGTGTGTTGCGTTGTCCACTACTGAGGCAGAGTTCATTGCCATTACAGAAGCATGCAAGGAGTTGCTTTGGGTGAAGAAATTCCTACAAGAGCTTAGTTTTGTTCAAGACAAGTACTTGCTATTTTGTGATAGTCAGAGTGCCATTCATCTTGGTAAGAATTCAACTTTCCATTCTAGGTCCAAGAATATTGATGTGAGGTATCATTGGATACGTGATGCTTTGGAAGCTAGGTTACTGTAGTTGGCAAAAGTTCATACAAATGATAATTGTGTTGATATGACTAAGATGCTACTGAGAAGCAAGTTTGAAACTTGTTGTGAGATTGTCGGTTTGTCGATCATCTCCACATAGTTGTGAGGGGGAGTTTTGTTAGGTTGGGCTCACTTCCTATGTGGAAGCCCAGTCCATTATTAACCTTTGGTTTTTTCGAATAGAGAGATATTCGTCAGTCAGAAAAGACAGAGAGAGAACAGTAAAGAGAGAAAGTTTCGCTCAGAAACTTCCAGCCGCCACCGACACTTTGTTCACCGTTGGATCAGTCTGAAACTTTGTCAGCAGGTTCATACTTTGTGTGACTGAAATATAACCGTTCGGATATTGAACAAGTTGTTTGAGAAGAGAGACATTAATCTCACATTGCAGCAGCATTTTTCAACGTTTCTATTGAGGACAAAAATTTTCAGATTGCTGATGCTGTTTCTTACCCCGTTGGATCTGGCTGAAATTTTGTCATCAGGTTCATACCTCGTGGTGCTTCGGTTGGACCGTTCGGATTGTTCAAAAGTCACCGGAACAGTGACATATAGACCGCGTACAGTAGCTGCAGTTTGGTGAACTTTTCAGGTTTCTTATTTCTCTGTTTCATCTCTGTTGTATTGCTATTTGGTTGGTTATTGAGCACAATTTGTGTTGTGATTTGAGACTCTCTTGTAATCATAACTTTGATTATAGTGGAGTTTGATTGACTGACTTGTGCCCATGGTTTTTACTTCTCACCTTGAGAAGGTTTTCCCCGTTAAATTTTTTGTGTCTTCTTGAAGTGTGTTTTTTTGTTGCTGCCATTATTTGTTATTGTTCCTCACAAATTCTTGAAAGTTGGGGAAATTATTATCCACTGTTTATTGCTATTGTTGAGATATTATTTTTATTGTATTTAATTTCTCATCATATTATATGATCTTGTTGTATTTCCGGATAGTTCTCGCCGTATAGAAAAACTCTATTTATCTATTGAGGGTCAACGAAACTAAATTATGATATTTTAAAAGAATTACTTTTTAATGGATCAAACATGACTTCTACTAATCAAGATAAAAATTTTGTTATCGTATCTACCACTATTGGATATGAATTTTTAGATATTAGAATATTTTCTAATCTTCATTTTTAATCGCTTGTTATTTTTAATGTTTTAAGGAATTTTTTTTTATCGAAGCATTTACCTATTTGGGATTTAATAATAACAAGGTGGTTTAATCTTTAAGGAAACATTAGTAATGCGAGTTTTCATTATCTTATAATAAATAATAAAGGTGATATATTACCACATAATTGGTGTTATGTGGTATTAGTTTGGTATTACTCAAGGGTTTCAGTCTTCTTTCAATTTTTACACATCTTTTAGATATTTTATAGGTATCATTAAATCATTCTCATTCCCACTTATTTGAGTTGTTAACTTTTTTTCTATTTTATTTAGTACAAAGTTTCCAATAGAACCTCTCAAGACAATGACAATGTTCTTAAAGTGTTGGAGGCTCCTTGAATCCATTAAGGCAATTTCTGTAGCCGTGGACATTGCTTAGGGGCTTGAGACGAGTTTTTAGGGGCACATTCAAACCTAGCTCTCTTGCGGAGCGTTGTTCACGTTATTGTAGACTCTTGCACAAATTATCGTTGGTATTGCGCAATTTCTTAGCGTTTGCTCGTAAAACATCTATCTCTGCCATCAGTTGATCTTGCCTAAGCACCTGCTCCCCGAGCTTCTGTAATGAGCTTCTCTTGCTCGGCTTTAGCTTGTGCCATCAACCTCTCTTGCTCTGCTTTAGCCTCTTGCTGGATCCGCTCCTGTTCCAGCCTGTACTGCTCGTTAGCTTCCTAGAGAGCTCTTACGGTCTCCATGAGCTGGTGTAAGGAGGGGACCTCACTTCCTTCAAATCCCGCAGGTCCCACAGGTCCCACAGGTCCTTGCCTTATGTCCGCATGTTATTCGAAAGGTTCAAACACAAACGTGGATAGGATTAGATTTTATCGGGCCCCACAGTGGGCGCCAAATGTTCTCGCCGCTTGACTTTCTCGCCGGTTGACTCTGTGAGAGCTTTGCTTCTAACCTGTCTCCTTTGGAAATTTGTCCTACGTCTTCTAGATTGCATTGGAACGTGGCTCCGTTGAAACAAATGAAGCTCTACCTATTGATCATGTTGGGTTCAATAATGTCTAAGTTCAAAAGGGGGGGAGGGGTGAATTGAGCTTTTAAAAATTTCAACAGATTCAGTTTTATCACAGGACAGAGTAAAAGAATCTATTTATTTTGATATGAACATATTTATTTTTCTGCTTATATTAATGAAACAGTAATTCAGATATGTGAGTTCCTAATATTAAATGAATTGATCAACAGGCAAAGATCACATTAATTTCAGCAGAAGAAAATCAGAGAGTTGAATTTGTACACAATTCTTGAATATTAAAAACACCCACTTGAATAACACTTGCCAATTGATTGAGTTGATTTACATAGAATCCAACACTTCAATTATTTCCAACAGTACTCCCAGATTTACACAAGATATTCATATGGTTTTCCGGAAAACAAGAACAGTATGAACTAACCCAGAATGAACAAATTCAATTTCAATTGAATAGATTTATTTCTTGACGGATCAGCTTATGCAACAGTTATTAAGCGCAGGGATTAAGAAATAAATGAACACTCCACAATTATACTGGTTCACTCAAATGAGCCACATCTAGTCTCACCTAATCCAAGGTGAAATCCACTAAAAAACAGTTCAAAACAATTACACAACCACTGTTCTTGAACCCTACAAGAACATGACACACCTTGCTGAAAAACATTATTCCAACACACACAAATCTTCAAGAAACCCTATCAAGAAGAGTCTTACAAACACACTTTACAAAGAATTGAAAGATGAAATGAATACACCTGGAAAGAGAATGTAGAAATCTGACTTAGACTAGTAGAACAAATTGCATGCACTGTGACAACACCTCTAACCAAGCTTTAGAACCAAGCAAGAACAAGCACACTTTCTAATTTGAAAAATCTTTCAAGAATACGTGCTAATTCTCTGAAATCTCTTAATCTTTGTTGTTAAAACGTTTTCTCAACAACTGCTTTTAAGTCAGAACCAACTTTCCTTTTATAAGAAACATTTTATAACAAACTTTTAAAAAACAGTTAAAGCAGTTATAAAATGAACAGATTGAAAGTAAAAAGAATAGATTTATTTTCAAAGGCAAAGAGAGTTTTTGAAAGGTTGCAGCTTAGTCATAAGGGACTTAGCCAATCTACTTGGTGCAAAGATAAATATGTGAAAAACCTTTTAAGAACCAAGCACTAGTTTAAAAGGAATCTATTCATTTAAGCAAGAACATATTCATTTTCAAAAAGATAACTAGAGATATTTGAACAGATGAAACACAATCGTTTTGATAACATGAAGACTAAGTCAAAATACATGATGTACAAAACAAGGTTATCAAAAACTCTTAACAAAACATCAGTTTAAGAAAGAATCTATTCATTTAAGAAAGAACAGATTCATTTTCTGTGCAGTAAAGCATATTTTGGCAAAGCATGTGAAAAACATTTATAGAAAACATTGTGCTTGCTCTTATCACATGGTTAAGGGTTAAGAGGTGGGTCATGCAGCAAAAAACTCACTTTAAACAACCTCTAATCTAAACACAAGACAACCCCTAACACCAAACTCAAACAACAAAGCAAAATACAAAAGGCTTCATCAAACGCATTGTCTTGAAGGGAGCAACATCCATCTTCAACAGATCACACTCCAACGATCAAGTCAGTGAGAGCATACAAAATAAAAGTAGTATTCAATTTAGTCTACTATTAAAAAACAACGTACCTTTACCGGGGGACTCTAACCCTTTTTATAACTACTCTTGTAACAACTTTCTCTCACGAGAATCTTATTTCTACTAAAAGCATAAAATAATAACAGAAAAGACACCTGCTAGCAGGCACCACTTATCTCCAGGTGCTAGCAACAGGAAAATATGTTGTTTACGTGTGTACCCTTACTTACGGTGCTTCTCTTATTTAACAACTTTATATTTTTAACCAACAAATGTATTCATGTATTTACGTAGCCTAACAACCACATTAGCACGCACACTTATCTTTCGGTTAAAATATATTCTACTAATAACTTTTAATATAGGCCATGAACTAGATCAGAATTATTCTCAACGAGTTCATAAGATGTGATCCCATTTTTTTCATCAGGTTCGGGTAGAAACCAAAGGTCTTGAGGGACCGATCCGACAGAACAACTCAAAAGGTAATAGACACAGATAAACAGATAAACAGATTCAATATCATTTTCCTCGAAGCTCATGGTTCCCACCAACTCATAGAATGTGGATAGATGAGTATAAGGGTCTTCGTGATCCATTCCAGTAAATTGATGAGTGTTGATTAAGCTAAGAAAAGTTGGCTTCATTCCTAATGATTTGTTTGCAGAAGGTATGACTATGCTGGAGAAATGTCTCGGTCCTTGTTGCCTGGCATAGTCTCCCAATGTCCTTCTAGGTGGATTTTGTCTATTATCAGCCATTTGGAACTCTATTTGATTGTGTGAGTTGAGAGTGTTGGAAGATTTTCCTTTTGCTTGTCCTTGCTTCTTTTTTTTCTTTTCTCTTCTTGCTCTGATTTCTTCTAGTTATCTTCTCAATTTCTATGTCAAATTCCAATTGATCTTCAGGAACCTGTCCTCTTAATAACATATATCTAAGACAACTCAAGCAAGGATTAACACAGGATAAAAGAATAAGATCTAAACAAGTGTTTATTCACAAAGAAAACAAACTATTCAAAATACTTAATAAGTTATACTTCAGAAATTCTTAAAAGAAATTGTTCCCCGACAACGGCGCCAAAAACTTGTTGATTTTTTCCGGCAAGTGTACCGAATCAACTGTAATATAGTACTCTTCAAAGTACGAATGTCGAACCCACAAGGAACAATTCTAATTAAGAAGTTCTGTTATAAAACTCATCAAATGTATAAAATAATTTTGAGAATTTTGTTCATAACCAAATTAAAGATTTCACAAGAAGTAACTTAAAGGTTTAAGATTTGATTCAAGATGTAACAAAATTAACTTATCAAATATAGATAAAGATACTTGGGATTGAATTGCGTCTATCTCAGTCATTTCTATTTTGGAATAATACAATATATAATACTCAAAACTACTTAATGCTTAATTTAAAGTCATTCACCTTGATTCCTCACAGATGAAATTCATAAGATAATTTCCCAAATACATATATCTAACAAATCATCCAACTTCACGAACATAATTATGATGCAATTAATATCTTGAAATTTATTCCTAGCAATACAAGTTATCAAGTATTTTCGTCTATTTCAGATCCTTAAAAGTACTTTCCAGTTAAATTTAAGGATCAAAATCAAGACCTCATTGATCAGATAGAATCAAGCAATAAGCATGAAACGAAAATGCCAAGAACAAGTAGAAAAGAAAATAATATATATATATATATATATATATATATATATATATATCACCAAGAATACATTTGAACATAGTAGATTACATTCAATCCCAAGTTAGAAAGCACTTAGCCACTCATGACAGGTCCTCCAATCTTCATTCTTGATCTGATCTGCATAAGAAGGGTTGATCTGAGCAAATTCTTCTTCTAGAATAGAGTTCTCTTCTTTTTCTCTCACTAACCTCTCTATAAAAATCCAATCTTTTTCCACCGCCTCTATTTTAGCTGTGTTTCAAAATTTATATAATGAACTTTAGCTCAAGTGAGCCAATTTAGCTAAAGCTAGATCTTTCGGTGCTTTTTTAGCTTGAGCTAGCAATTCTAGCCTAAGCTAGATTAGTACTGCACCATTAATCAAATCTGGATAATTTTAGCTTGAGCTAAATCTTGTAGCTTGAGCTAAATCCTGTAGCTTGAGCTAAATGTTCTTGTGATCCAATTAAGTTTTTGCTTTCTTTCTTTCAATGCTTCATATTCATCTGCAATTTACACAAAAATTGAGATTAAATTTCTTCATTTGTTTCTTGGTTCAAAATATATAATCGGATTCAATTATTCTCAGATTAAGGTAATTTTCTAACATTAAGCAACAATTAAGTTCCAAAGTGTTCAATTTTCTCAATCATAAAAACTACACATTGGAACTTATCAGTTGATGGTTGGTCAAAATAATCGTCATCTAGATGTGCCTTATAACTACTTTCTCGTCGACTCGAAGTCGGTCGGAGTATGGATGAGCTCTCCTTGGGTTCCCTTCTGGTGCTCGGTCGGCCAACTGGATGAGGTGCTGGTAACTACCTCCAGGCTTTAGCGAACATATCTCCTGGGGACGAAGGGGGTTCCACCTACGATTACACTCCGACGCTCAAGTCAGTGAGAGCACAAAATATTAATGTATATAGTGAGATATATTGCAAAGATACAAGTTGAGATACTCCATGTGGGTGGTTGTCTATTTATAAGCTTCATAGGCTTGGATTTTTTACTCTAATTCCTCTAGGCATCAATGTGTCACATTATGATAACTTTACATAAAATATGAATATCATGTAATATAACTGGAGCATTTATGTAATATGATAAGGGATATTAGGCAAATAAATTAAGGTTTATGTGATATAATCAAGGAATATTTATTGCGTAATCAGGAATATTGCGTCACCATTTATAGTGTAATCAGGAATACTGCATTTAGCATTTATAACGTAATCAGGAATACTGCGTTTAGCATTTATACCGTGATCTGGACGGACTCTGATTAGCCTCTCGGTCGGTATGGAGACCCAGGTAGCTCAGCTTAATTCTTAGCCATTTATCGGGACGGTACAACTACAATTGTGAGTAATCATTTAAGAGATTTTCTCCACTAGTGTGTATTGAAAGTATGACTAATTTTTATAATATATCAGCACAAACTTTACCTTTAACTTTCATTTTAATCACATTTTTTTATCAAGGAGAAGATTCATATTAACGGAGAAACATGCACAACAATAAATCCAGCTAACCCTTATCTTTTATCTCAAATTGATTATGGAAATATTAAAGATACCAGCTATAAAAGTGTAGTCGTGATTATTGATTATTGATTAAAAGATATGTTAAGATGGCCACAATATAATATTAATGTTAAATGATTTCATACATGATCAGAATTTAAATTGCAGCTCCCATGGTGTGCATCATTTCAATTTTACTTAGTGCAGTTCAAGCGCAGTCGTGAAAGCATTTGAAAAAGGAGTTTCCTTTTCTTTGTTTCTCCAATGGAAACACATTTGATGTGAGCGATAAAGGACCAGTACTCACCAGACTGTGGTTCACATTTTTGACCCAATTCAGGGCAACCATCTATGATCAAATCTTCAAGGGCTCCTAGACGATGCATCTCACTTGGGAGATGCAACAACTAAGGACAGTTAACAATATGGAGCATCTTAAGATGAGTCATTGTGTTAAGCCACTCAGGAAGCTTCTCCAGACAATGACAATTTAAAATTGACAATGTTCTCAAAGTGTTGGAGGCTCCTTGAATCCATTGAGGCAATGTATGTAGCCCACTACAAGAAAAATCGCATTTATCTACGGAAGAAATCCGTAGGTAACAGCAAAAAACCGTAGGTAAATCAACATTACCTATGGAATACCTACGAACAAAAATCCGTATGTAATGTAGGCGTCAGTAATTTACCTACGAATACGGTGTTCGTGGGTAACGGAAACAGCCCCACCAACTGCAGTCCGTAGGTAATGTTAATATACTATATTTTTAAAATTTTAATGAGGAATGTCCATAGAAGCTTTAACCATTCCACCAATAAAGTTTTGTTGTCATATTATGATTATTATTATATTTATGATTATAATTATCAATATTAATATAACTAATAAAATAAAAATTAATAACATTCTTCATATATTTAATATATTATTATTATTATTAAATATTATTAATATTATAATATTGTTAAATATTATAATATTGTTAAATATTATAATATTGTTAAATATTATAATATTGTTAAATATTATAATATTGTTAAATATTATAATATTGTTAAATATTATTAAATATTATTAATATTATAATACTGTTAAATATTATAATACTGTTAAATATTATAAATATTATTAATATTATTAAATATTATTATATTATTATTATTATTAAATAAATATTATTAATATTATTCATATTATTTATATTATTAAATATTATTAATATTATTATCTTATTAATATTATTAAATGTTATTAATATTATTAATATTATTAATGTTATTAATATTATTAAATTTTATTAATATTATTAATTGTTATTAAATGTTATTAATGTTATTAATAATATTATTAATCTTATTAATCTTATTAAATGTTATTAATATTATTAAATAAATGTTATTAATGTTATTAATATTATTAAATGTTATTAATGTTATTAATATTATTAAATGTTATTAATGTTATTAATACCATTAGTAGTACCATTAGTACTATTAAAACTATTAGTACTATTAAAACTATTAATACTATTAATAAAATAGTAATTATATTATTTAAATTTTATTATATTAATATTATTAATTTTATAATATTAATAATATTCAAAAATTAGTTATGGTTTTTATTGTTTATGAATATTAATTATGATTTTATAATTCTTCATATGATATTAATATTTTTAATATTATGTATATAATTATTATGATAATAGTTGGTAGATAATAGAGATCCGTGAGTGATAGTTCGTAGGTAATAGAGATTTGTGGTAATAGTTGGTAGGTAATAGATATCCATAGGTAAAAGTTGGTAGGTAATAAGATTCGTGGATAATAGTTGGTAGGTAATGCTGAATTTACCTACGAATTCAGAATCTGTGAGTATTGTCCGTAGGTAATGTTGTTTGTAGGTAATGTCCGTAGGTAATGCTGAATTTACCTACGAATTTAGATTCGTGGGTAAAAATTCGTAGATAATACTGATTTTTTTAGTAGTGGCCGTGGACATTGCTCAATATACAAATTTTTAATCATCAATCTTTGGATTGGTCTTTCGCTGATCAAGGACAGATTTAGCATCACGCACCTTGTTAGAATCAGAACCTCAAGTTTAGGGAGAAGATGAAGAGGTAAGGACTCTAGGTTCTCACATGATTGAATCATCAAAACTTCAAGGGATGGCAGTTGTGTCTGTGCTCCGCGGAACAAAAACTTCAAATTGTCACAGTATTCAAAAATCAAAGAATGAAGACTGTTCAAGCTTGCAAATTCATCCTATGGGGTTCCTATGGGGTTGGGGGAAGGAGAAAAAACCGATTGCTTGGGTAAGTTGGGAAGTACTGTGTAAACCAAAGGAGGAAGGTGGTTTGGGAATCAGAGATATAAGGAAGTTCAACTATGCTCTTCTGGCTAAATGGAGGTGGCGCTTGATATCTGAAGAGAAAGGGAGGTGGAAGGAGCTGTTAGTTTCCAAGTATGGGGTGGATTTAGAATGCCAGCAAGCACCAATAAAAGTCCAATCCTGGTGGTGAAGAGACCTACATAAAGTGTGCACGGAGGGAGAAGGAGAAGGTTGGTTTAATCAGCAAATTGTATGGAAAGTAGGAAGTGGAGACAAAGTAAGATTTTGGGAGGATGCATGGACCGGTAATAGTAGTCTCAAAACCTTATTTCCTAGGCTCTATTCAATCTCTTTGAACCAGGGCCAAAAGGTGGAAGAGGTTGGCTCTTGGGTAGACTCAGTATGGGAATGGAAACATAGATGGAGAAGAGTTAGATTTGAGTGGGAAAACATGTTGGAATCAGATTTGGCTATGCACTTATCAAGAGTTAGGCTATCAAGGGATCAGGAAGATATACGGGTGTGGGGGTTTGATGATTCGGGGCTATTTTCTGTTAATTCTGCGTATGAATGTATAGCTCATCCGTTAGAAGCTCCCAAAATGATGTGTTCAGTTATCTCTGGAAAATCAAAACCTTCCCCAGTGTGATAACCACAGCGTGGAGAGTTCTTATAGGTAGAATACCTACAAGAGAAAATTTGAGCAGAAGAGGGGTGATCCTGAATACAATTCTCTGTGCTATGTGTGAGTTAAAGGAGGAAACATGTCAACATACATTCATAGAATGTGATGTTGCTCAGAGGGTGTGGGTGTTATGTCTTAGATGGATCGGCATTGTGTCGGTCCAGCAGAATGCCATCTTATCTCATTTTGAAAGTTTTTACCTACCCCAACTTAGTAGTAGACAAAATCTCTTTTGGAAAGGAGTGTGGGCAACTATAGTGGCATGTATATGGGAGCAAAGGAATTCTGTTGTCTTTAGTCAAGGGAAAGTAGATGTGGAGGAGATTGTTCAGAAAGTCCAGCTTAAGTCCTGGCAGTGGCTAAAGCACAGGGGCTCCTCCTTTAGCTATTCTTTTACAGATTGGATGCTGAATCCCCTTATCTGGATTAGAAGTTACAAATAAATGGGGAAGGATGGTGTTTGAGGGGGAGAGGATAAGGGTGTGAGGTCATAAGTCCGCTATGTGGTGTTTAAAGAAGGTTTTTTGGATGCAGGTATTATGATCTTAATTGAACTTAAGCAAAAGTAAAATTGGTTGCTAGGAGGGCTCTGGCGGGCTGAAGGTCAAAAATGGTGAGGGAGGTGAAAGTAAATTGGAAGGCAGGTGATGGAAGAGGGTAGACATTAGGTTTTTGGTGGCCAAGTGATGCTATACTTTGGTGTTGTATTCTGGTACAGTAATGACACATGATAGACACATACATGTGGTACTAATCAAACAAGCATATGTGGTCTACTAGTGGTGATGAGGATTACAAGATGGTGTGAATTTGCAGGAAGAGTAAAACAGACCAAGGAGTAAGGACTGGATGGACGAGAGGGGTTATCTCAGGTAGAGGAAACACAAGTGAAGGTTGAACAGACAATGTGATCAGTGTGATTAGTCTTGGCTTGGAGCCAAGTATGACAGAGTTTGGCTGCAAAGGAGGAGGAGTAACGTACTGAAGGTGATCACCATAGGAAGAAACTTTATGCTGGGAGGGAGCGGAGTGTTCCAAGGCTCTGTAGGATGAAGAAATGAACTACTCTCTTGCAGGGAGGCCAAGGTTTGGTGCAACATATGTGGCTGTTAAAAGAATGGTAAATTTCCAGCGGCAATTACCTTGGCTAGTTGGTTAGGTGCTCTGTGATGGACCAACCTTGTGATGAACTTGTTGGAGTATGGTGGAAGTAGAACATAGAAGATGGTTTGGGTTGCCCAAGAAGACCCTGAATTGGATAGCAACAACCTGTTGTCTGTATAGATAGTAAATGTTGTATATGCTGCTTTGGGCCCCTTGATACCGGGGATTGATTCTGTCTGGTTGCAGGTATTAAACCATGTGAAAGGCCAACACCTTCTGACGAGGACTTATCCATATTAGGTGTTGCAACGGGGCCTAAAGGGGAATTATGTTGTGTATTGATATAATTGACTTGGTGTTGTTTCAACTTGTGAACCTGTTTTGTGAAGTAGTAAAGAAGAATGTCATGTTCATGCAGCAGATGTAGCCGGGTGAATTGGTGTATATTAGGATGGGACATCCTAGGCGGGTTGCGGCTGATGCAAGGTGCTGAGGTTCCCAGGTGTGTTGTGGGGAGGTTGGTTATATTATAGTGGGAAGTATATGCCTGGCAGCGTTTAGAAGGGATGTAGGGGGTTACAGGTTCAAATGTTGCTGCTACCACATGTGTTAGTGGTTGTTGCTCCCTTGATGGCAACTGCTAATGCAGGGTGAACTCAAAAGCTTTGCAAGACTAAAGGAGTGACCATGACACGTATGCAGAAGGAAGAAGCAAGAGGATATGGAATCTTTCTAGTAGTGGAGGTTGGGGGCTGGCTTTTTGGCACATTATGATTCTTGTAAGAAGTAGATTATGTCACTTAGAAAGTTTTGTCACGCTGGAAAGGGATGGGAAGGAAATCACCCTACGCACCCTTCTAGTAGCTGTTGACCACTGCAGTGTGCCCTTATGCTGGTTTATGTGTAGACCATGTACCTGGAATGATACCTCTTTAGCTTAAGCCTCTCTAGTGTTAAGTGATTTTTCAACTCTGCTTTGTAGTGTAGCTCGCTTAATTAGAGATTGACTTGTAAAAGGGTTGGGACACCCCCTAAATGTCCCTATCTATTCTATTAATTTATTGCTGATAAAAAAAAATTCATCCTCTGACAACATAGACTGTTTTGTGGTTATATACAATTTTCGGAGGCTGATTAACATCCCTAATCGTTTAGGCAATGTTTCAAGGCCCAAGCATCTTCTTAAATACAAAATTTGTAAGTTTTGGAGTTTGCAAAAAGAATTAGGAAGTCTTTTTATGCTGCAATTATTATCAAGACTGAGAGCTCGCAGATGCTCCAATTTAGCAATTGAATTAGGAAATGTCTCAAAAGAGGAATCACTTAAATCTAAATGACGTAAGTATTTGTATCTTTTTATCCATGTTTCCAAAAGATATTCACTGCCAACACCCACTCCATCAACGGGAAATATTATAGTTCTCACACCTCTGAACTTGGGGAACAAAGTATGGCTTAGTGAGTCATTTTCAACAACTGATATATGCCTTATTTGCTCAGGTATTTTGTGAGTGTGGGAGTTCACCATTAGAAACTCCTCTTTCGCAACATACAGCGAAAGATCATGTACCAAATCATGTAGTTTAAAATAGTAATGTGTGCCAAAGTCCAAAAAGTCCTCCAGAAATGATCTTGAATATAACTCATATATATATAGTTTTCCAACATTCTCTATCTGCTGACTTCCAAATGCTGATCGAAGTAATCCAAGTGTGACCCAAAAGTTAGCCATTTCAGCACTGGTAAAGGCAAAATCTTTAGGATAAAGAGAAAAGAAAGCAAAACAGTGCCTCAAATAGGATGGCATTTGATCATAGCTCAACTTTAAGGAAGGTAAAATGTCATCTTTCTGTTGTTTTAGGTTCAACAGCTCATGATCTCTCATAATTTCCCATCTTTCTAAATCAAATACTGAGAACAGGGAACTTCCTGAAGTTTTCAGTGCTAGTTGAACCCCTCCGCACTTCTTCACTATTTCTTTTCCAATTTCCACTAGATTTGGGTGTTCTTTTTCTTCACCTTCCCTAAATGGCCATTTGAGAAACATAGATAAGCAATTCTCCGCAGAAAGACCTTCTAAAACATACGAGGGAACAGTGCCCATCATGGAAGCAATTGAGTGACTCCGTGTTGTCACTATGATTTTGCTTCCAATTGCACCAACTTTAATTAAATCTTTCAACTCTATCCATTTTGAACGATTCTCATTCCATACATCATCCAAGACTAGTAGATACTTCTGGTAAGAAAGTTTATGTCTAAGACGACTTTGTAACTGCTCAATATCTAAATTGTTAATGCTTTCTTGAGGAACAGCAGAAATGATTGGATCAGAAGCAGAGTTGATGATTTTAACAATTATCTGTCTTATGTCAAAGTCATCAGAAATACACACCCACATCTTCAACGGGAAAAGATCATCCATTCTCTTATCATTGAACACCAACTTTGCTAGTGTGGTCTTTCCCAACCCTCCAATACCCACTATGGGAATAACACAAACACTTTGATCTCCATAACCATCACCGTGAAGGTGAGGTTGCATCAAAAGCTTCATAATTTCTTCCCTATTCTTCTCCCTTCCTATAACCCGTGAAGCATCAACATGAGAATAAGTCATTTCTCTCCTTTGCAGACAGCTTTGATCAATATCAATCTTCTCAAGACCAAACTTGCTCCCATCAGCTGCTATCTTATCCAATCTACGCCTAACATTTTTTATTTGCCTAGCCATCCTAAAACGGAAAACAAGAGAATTAGATGAAGAAAAGAAGTGGTCTACCTTCATCCTGGTGCTGCCTGAAGCTTTGAGAACTTGTTTTCTCAGGCTTTGGCTCTCAAATCCATCCAACAAATCTTCCGGATCTAGGCATACGTTTTGAATCTGCCTGAGCCATTCACGCAACCCATGCTTCTTCTCCTTCTTCTCCTCAGCATCCAACAGCAGGCCTTTTACAATTAACAAGGTGTCTCTCAGACCTTGCACATCCTCGTATAGATCAAAGGCTCGAGAAACTTCTTCATAAAGATTAGATGCAAGCTTCCCTAGCAGTGATTCAGCAATTTCGAAGACAAAATATTCGGCCATGTTCTTGGTGAAAGAGCACAAAGTAGTTGTTATATTGTGTTTGTGGGGATTGGCCTTCCATGTCCATTATACCCGTACAGTCTTGTGACAGGTCAACAAATAGAGCTTAAGTCTCTCTTAGTCAATTTTCACTGTTTAAGGTTAAATGTTACTTTTAGTTGTTTATCTTTTGGTGTTAAGTCAACGGATTGAGTTTAAGCCTAAAGTATTTCATATCTTCTACAAGGTTTATTTTTTAATGTTTTAATTAAAACGTTAAATAGATTAAGAGAGTTTTAAAATAAGTTGGTGACTCTCCTTTTTTAATATACTATCCATTTTAAATCCAGCAATTATTAATTTAATAGTCTTTTTTAGAGTGATGCAACCATAGTTATTTTATAGATTTTTCTTCGAATTTGATGTTCTGTTATTCCATCAATATTCCATTCTGTAACGCCATTTCCATCAAAGGTGGAGGGATGTTCTAATTGATTGCTATAATCGAGTTGACTATGAATATTCAAATATTTTGAATGTCTTTTATATCTATTTTTCATTTTTCTCTATGCATTTCAAAAGAGAGTTGTTACCTCCTTGTTTTCCATATTTGGGAATTTTATTTCTTCTAAAGCTGGGATTTTACAGCAACTTTGTTGGTCAAAGTTCTCCATATTTTTTTTTCATCGATTTTTATGACATTTAGATTTTATTTGTCTAACCAGTTTCTTCAAACCATCTAAAATAAAGAATATTTTCTTGAACTGATTCTAAAAATGTGTAGTATTCTTTCCTGTAATTATGAAGTTCTTCTTGAGAATAGGTCTTCAAAAACCAGTATCTTTTTTCTTTATTTTCATGTAGGAAAATTCTTTTTCTTAAGTAGTCTTTATTTATCTCAAAAAATTTAATCATATTTAACTTACTAATGTTGGATTTAGTAGGAGAATCTTGAGATTTGTTGTATTATATTGTGTTATAACAAGGGACAACCTCTCTATGGAGATCGAAAGATCGGATGCCCGATTATATCCATGACCTATCGGCCTCTCGGCAAAAAAGATCCACGTCACGTCTCAAGTTAAATACATTAATCCCAATTAGGAGTAACAAAGCATGATTATGCACTTATTGGGCCTACCTTAATCGTTATGACTGGACAAGGCTCACTAGAATAGTATAAATAAGAGGGGACTCCCGTGATGGAAGGTAATGTTATTCTAAATCCTAAACTAGATCATTTAAATTGACCTCATCTGACTTAAGCGTCGAAGTGCCTTTGCAGGTACCCCCTCTCGAATATCCAAGAAGAGCGATCGAAATCGAAGAGAAGACAGGAGGAATTCAATAAGGGACATTCGGCCTTGGATAAATTGTAAGAACATTTTGGCACCCACCGTGGGGCCGAATAAAAACCTATCGAACAACTGCATGGTAACCACCTGGAGCATGATGGGAAACGATAGGGAAAACGGAAAACCGACTGCGGATCCGATAACCATGATGTCAGCAATGAGGAAAGAACTTGAGAACTTGAAACAGAAAAATGAAAAGGAGATAGCCGACCTGAAGGCTGAGAATGAAATCATGAGGAGAAAACTAGACCTTGGACACACCCCGACAGGCCAAGAGGATTCAAGAAATCGTGAGCATTCGAAAAGCAAAACGTTGACACGAATGGAAGGAGAGAATAACACACATCACCACACGATGCACACCGACTCGAATGGAGCGGTAGGGATGTCTTCCTGCTGACACCCCTTCATGGAATCAATCATGCAATAGTAACTCTTCCGCCCAGCTGAAAGAGTCCAGCAATTGACAAGTACGATGGCAGTGTTGATCCGGATGAGCATGTAGACGTGTACATCACTCAAGTCACCTTGTATACGACAAACAACGTCCTTCTTTGTCGCGTCTTTCCCAGTTCGTTGAAGGGGGTTGCCTTGAACTACTTCACTTGTTTACCCCCTTCACGATTGATTGTTTTGACACGCTAGTGTCAAAATTCTCTCAGTTCGCCACAAGCAAAACACATCACCTGACCTCCCTTGCCTTAGTAAACATCAAGCAAGGAAGGTTCAAGACACTCTGATCCTTCATGGAGAGATTCGAAAAGGTAGCCCTTAGTATTCGAGACTTGAGCCTAGAGGTGGCCTTACATCAGTTGGTAATTGCATTGAAGTCGGGACCACTATCTGATAGCTTGTGAAAAACACCAGCCAGAAGCATGGACGAGCTAAGATAGAGGGCGACAAAGTTTATGTAGCTGGAAGAGCTTCGAGAGTTCAAAACGAAGGTAAGTGAAGATGCAAGAACCTGACGGGTAGAGGAGGCACAACGACCCATGCGGCCTCCCAAAAGACCAAGGGAATTCCCAAAGCAGACTAGATTCCTCCAATACACACCCCTAACGATTGAAAGGTTGAGAGTCCTGGACGAGGCCCTAAACATCGACTTAATACCACCTTTCAAAAGAACACCAATCCCCCCAATGCAGACCAAACCCGACATTGTCGGTATCCTCGAAATCACGGTCATACCACCGAAGAGTGCGCCGCACTAAAGGATAAAATAGAAGAGTTGGTGAGGTTGACCACTTGAGGCACTTTTGTGCAGAAGGATGGTAGAGAAGAAGAAAAGTATGAGGGGCGGGAGGTCAAGACCCATAAGAGAAATTATCGGCCAAGATCGTAAAATTGCAAGAACATATTGCGAGGAGAAATTAACTTTATTACTTCTTACTTTCACAATGAATTAATTATTAGATGCATTTTAAAATAAAGACCTTAATTTAAAATATTTCAAAATTATGAGAATTAAATATTATCAGTTATAACTAAAACTAAAATTACACATAAAATATACGTACATAAAAGTTAAAACAAAATAAATCAGATTTTTTGAAGTATGAGCTCGTAATAAAAAAAACTAGGAATTATATAAACCAACTACCATCAATCATAAAAAAATACGCAAATATTGTTGAAATATTTATTATCCAAGATTAGTTGTTGAAATACTTAGTATCCAAGGTTATTTTGCTGAGTTTTTAAAATACATTTTTGAAACTTTAGAAAACTTATTTGTAATGTAAAGTTACACTTTCAAAATTTTAGAGAATTTAGTTATAAAATATATTAAAACTATATAGTTTTTAATTATTTATTTATAAATACATTTAATTATATTTATTTATTGAAGTTTAAAAAATCTAGAGAGTTTTATTGAGGTTCTACAATAAATCTTTGGAATTTAACGAATGTTAAAAAGATCTTCGTTATTTTGCTAAGTTTTAAAATAAACCTTTGGAATTCAACGAATGTTAAAAAGGTTGAAGATAGCTGGAGTCTCTACTCAACTTGCTTAAAGAGTGTGTTTAACGAAGAAAATCTTTTTTTAAAAATGGTGTTTTGTATTCATGGTATATATTAGGTTAGAGGTTGTTTAAATTTTCCTTTTGCACTGTGATCTATCTCTTACTTTTATAACCAAGGTGATGAACTCGAGCTCAAGCAAAAGGATGGTTTACAAAGTTTTATCAAAAGTTGTTTTAAGTTTTTCAAAACTAGCTTACTGATCACGAAATTAATCTATTTTTTTTTCAAAACAATAGATTCTTTTATGCACTAGAACAAAAATGTTAAGTTCTTTTAAAAGCAAAAATTACTAAGTTTTTTTGGAAGCTCTATGTTTAAGATCAAAGTCATTTTGTGGCTAAATATGACCGTTACAGCTGACCTGGAAGTGGTTAGATAACCACCAGCTACTTTTTCGAAAAGCAATTTGTTCATTTAAATTTCAATCTGTTATTTTGATAACAACTTTCTAACTGTTTTCTGAAATTCTTTCATGTTAATGTTGTTGAGAAAATTACGTTGTACACACAGTTTCAAAAGCTTTCAGTAATTGTTTTGAGATCTTTCCTTTGTTTTTTGAAAAGTTCTCTCAAAAACTTCAAGTGTCCTTGTGTTAGTGCTTCTTGGAGAAGAGTTTTCAGATTTTGTCATAGTTCAACATCAAGGGTGATCTGTTTCTGGGTTCTTGTATTCCCAACTCAAGTTTTTTCATTCCTATTTTTCTTCTTGTGTAAGGGTGTTTGTATTGCACTTCTTGATAGGGTTTCTAAGAGTGTGGGTGGTGCTGAAATAGGGTTTTTCAGCATTGTTTTGTCTTTGTTCTTGAAGGGTTCAAGAACCAAGAGGTTTGTGTAAAGATTTGATTTGGTTTAGTGAAAATCACCTTGGTGTAAGGTTAAATTGGACGTAGCTCTTATTGAGTGAACCAGTATAAATCTGTGTGTGCCTCTATCTCTTCTTGATAACTGAAATAATTGATATACTCTTCTAGAAAGAATCTGTTTATTTAAAATTGAATCTATTGTTTCTAGATTGCTTCATAAAGTGTTCTTTAAGATTGTATGAAATTCTTGTGTGCTTAAGAAATCATTAAACCAGTGGATACTAGCTAGTTGAAGCAAGTAATAAAATCTTCTAAATAATTGATTTCAAAATTCAAATTCTTTTCAATAACAGTTTCTATAAATTTGAGATTGAACTCCTTGTTTTTTGAATCTTTGACAATCACTTCTGCAAGTGTTGCTTAAAACTTTGCTCATAATCTGTTTGGTGTAAGGTTGAAAATTTAACACATTGATTCTGAAACTAATTTGTTTATTTAATTTTATGAAAGTGCATGTATAATTAGAAAAATAAATTTGTTTTGTTATGAATCAATCTGTTCTTTTTGTAAGTTTTTCTAAAAAACAGGTTTCTTGCCAAAATTTTATAAGCTCAATTCACCCCCTCTTGAACTTGACACTAATAAACCCAACAAAAAAAAGTCTTTGTTATTTTTCTTAGGTTTTAAAAATAAACCTTTGGAATTTAACGAAGGTTAAAAAAACATTCGTTATTTTGCTGAGGTTTTAAAATAACCTTTGGAACTTAACGAATGATAAAAAAACCTTCATTAATTAAATAAATTCCTAGGGTTATATTAACCTTGGGTAAAACCTTTTTTTTTCTTGTAGTGAATCATAAAAAATATGCAAATATTGTTGAAATACTCATCATCCAAGATTAGTTGTTGAAATACTTATTATCCAACGTTATTTTGCTAAATTTTTAAAATAAACTTTTGAAACTTTAAAAAACTTATTTGTAATGTAAAGTTACACTTTCAAAATTTTATAGAGATTTTAGAATAATCCTTTGGAATTTAATTAAAATTATAAAACCTCTGTTATTTTGTTGAGGTTTTAAAATAAAAATTTGGAATTTAACAAATGTTAAAAAAACTCCATTATTTTGCTAAGCTTTTAAAATAAATCTTTAAAAATTTAACGATGGTTAAAAAAACCTCCATTATTTTGTTGAGCTTTTAGAGTAACCTTTGGAACTTCACAAGGTTAAAAAAAATCGTTAATTAAATCAATTTTTAGGGTTATATTAACTTCTGCTAAATAACCCCCATTAAAACATTTTTTTCTTGTAGTAATAGTTGACGATTGGTCAAAATAATCGTCGTCTAAGTATACCTTATAACTACGGTTGTGAGTGATCATCTATCGTCTAAGAGCTTTTCTGCACATGTTTGTATTGAAAATATAACTAATTTTTATAATATACCTTTAACTTTAATTTTAATCACATTTTATCAAGAAGCAGATTAAGGATACGGAGAGACATGCACAACAAAAAATCCAACTAACCCATATCTTTTATCTCAAATTGATTATTGAAATATTCAAGATACCAGCTATAAAAGTGTAAAGATCTGTTAAGATAGCCACAAAATAATATTAATGTTAGATGATTTCATACATGATCAGATTTTAAAGTGCAGCTCCCATGGTGTGCATCATTTCAATTTTACTAAGTGTATTTCAAGCGCAGTCGTGAAAGCATTTGAAAAAGAAGTTTCCTTTTTCTTGTTTCTCCAATGGAAACACATTTGATGTGAGAGATAAAGGACCAGTACTCACCAGACTGTGGTTCACATTTTCGACCCAATTCAGGGCAACCATCTATGATCAAATCTTCAAGGGCTCGTAGACGATGCATCTCACTTGGAAGATGCAACAACTGAGGACAGTTAACAATATGGAGCATCTTAAGATCAGTCATTGTGTTAAGCCACTCAGGAAGCTTCTCAAGACAATGAAAATTTGAAATTAACAATGTTCTCAAAGTGTTGGAGGCTCCTTGAATCCATTGAGGCAATGTCTGTTGCCGTGCACATTGCTCAATATGCAAATATTTCATCATCAATCTTTGGATTGGTCTTTCGCTGTTGAAGGACAGGTTTAGCATCACGCACCTTGTTACAATCAGAACCTCAAGTTTAGGGAGAAGATGAAGAGGTAAGGACTCCAGGTTCCCACATGATTGAATGGTCAAAACTTCAAGGGATGGGAGTTGTGCCTGTGCTCCTCGGAACAAAAACTTCAAATTGTCACAGTAGTCAAAAATCAAAGTATGAAGACTGTTCATGCTTGCAAATTCATCCTCTGACAAAGTAGACTGTTTTGTGGTTATATACAATTTTCGGAGGCTGACTAACATTCCTAACCGTTTAGGCAATGTTTCAAGGCCCAAGCATCCTCTTAAAGACAACATTTGTAAGTTTTGGAGTTTGCAAAAAGAATTAGGAAGTCTTTTTATTCTGCAATTATTATCAAGACTGAGAGCTCGCAGATGCTCTAATTTAGCAATTGAATTAGGAAGTGTCTCAAAAGAGGAATCACTTAAATCTAAATGACGTAAGTATTTGTATCTTTTTATCCATGTTTCCAAAAGATATTCACTGCCAACACCCACTCCATCAACGGGAAATATTATAGTTCTCACACCTCTGAACTTGGGGAACAAAGTATGGCTTAGTGAGTCATTTTCAACAACTGATATATGCCTTATTTGCTCAGGTATTTTGTGAGTGTGGGAGTTCACCATTAGAAACTCCTCTTTCGCAACATACAGCGAAAGATCATGTACCAAATCATGTAGTTTAAAATAGTAGTGTGTGCCAAAGTCCTCCAGAAATGATCTTGAATATAATTCATATATATATAGTTTTCCTACATTCTCTATCTTCTGACTTCCAAATGGTGATCCAAGTAATCCAAGTGTGACCCAAAAGTTAGCCATTTCAGCACTGGTAAAGTCAAAATCTTTAGGATAAAGAGAAAAGAAAGCAAAACAGTGCCTCAAATAGGATGGCATTTGATCATAGCTCAACTTTAGGGAAGGTAAAATGTCATCTTTCTGTTGTTTTAGGTTCCATAGCTCATGGTCTCTCATAATTTCCCATCTTTCTAAATCAAAAACTGAGAACAGGGAACTTCCTGAAGTTTTCAGTGCTAGTGGAACCCCTCCGCACTTTTTTACTATTTCTTTTCCAATTTCCACTAGGTTTGGGTGTTCTTTTTCTTCACCTTCCCTAAATGCCCATTTGAGAAACAGAGATAAGCAATTCTCCGCAGAAAGACCTTCTAAAACATACGAGGGGATAGTCCCCATCATGTAAGCAACTGAGAGACTCCGTGTTGTCACTATGATTTTGCTTCCAATTGCACCAACTTTAATTAAATCTTTCAACTCTATCCATTTTGCACGATCCTCATTCCATACATCATCCAAGACTAGTAGATACTTCTGGGAAGAAAGTTTGTGTCTCAGACGACTTTGTAACTGCTCAATATCTAAATTGTCAATGCTTTCTTGGGGAACAACAGAAATGGTTGGATCAGAAGCAGAGTTGATGATTTTAACAATTATCTGTCTTATGTCAAAGTCATCAGAAATACACACCCACATCTTCAACGGGAAAAGATCATCCATTCTCTTATCATTGAACACCAACTTTGCTAGTGTGGTCTTTCCCAACCCTCCAATACCTACTATGGGAATAACACAAACACTTTGATCTCCATAACCATCACCATGAAGGTGAGGTTGCATCAAAAGCTTCATAATTTCTTCCCTATTCTTCTCCCTTCCTATAACCCTTGAAGCATCAAGATGAGAGTAAGTCATTTCTCTCCTTTGCAGACGGCTGTGATCAATATCAATCCTCTCAAGACCAAACTTGCTCCCATCAGCTGCTATCTTATCCAATCTACGCCTAACATTTTTTATTTGCCTAGCCATCCTAAAACGGAAAACAAGAGAATTAGATGAAGAAAAGAAGTGGTCTACCTTCATCCTTGTGCTGCCTGAAGCTTTGAGAACTTGTTTTCTCAGGCTTTGGCTCTCAAATCCATCCAACACATCTTCAGCATCTAGGCAAACGTTTTGAATATGCCTGAGCCATTCACGCAACCCATGCTTCTTCTCCTTCTTCTCCTCAGCATCCAACAGCACGCCTTTTACAATTAACAGGGTGTCTCTCAGACCTTGCACATCCTCATACAGATCAAAGGCTCGAGAAACTTCTTCATAAAGATTAGATGCAAGCTTCCCTAGCAGTGATTCAGCAATTTCGAAGACAAAATATTCGGCCATGTTCTTGGTGAAAGAGCACAAAGTAGTTGTTATATTGTGTTTGTGGGGATTGGCCTTCCATGTCCATTATACCCGTACAGTCTTGTGACAGGTCACGAAATAGAGCTTAAGTCTCTCTGAGTCAATTTTCACTGTTTAAGGTTAAATGTTACTTTTGGTTGTTTATCTTTTGGTGTTAAGTCAACGGATTGAGTTTAAGTCTGAAGTATTTCATATCTTTTGCAAGGTTTATTTTTGAATGTTTTAATTAAAACATTAAATAGATTAAGAGTGGTGTAAGTTGATTTTTTTATGGTTCCATTTTATGGGGACACTCTACTTAGAGTTGGGATTTTAGCAATTTTATAGTGAAATCTAAGGAAGATTCTCATTGAACACGAATAACCAAATGGTTAAGTAAGTGTACCGGCCAGTATTCGGGACCACTAGTAATGTGGGGCCACGTAAGCGGGGTCTCACAAGCGGCGTGGGTCAGTGCCTCCCGAGGCACGTGCGCCAAGGAACCAAAGAGTGGTCAGACATCGGTCATCAGGATGTACTGACGTGCCACTAGGCAGTGTGGAGAGGTCGGACATCGGGGACTCGAACAGCAGAGCTGGGCCACGAGAGGTGGATCCCAGACCACACACCAGTTATCAGTAGGGGAGAAGCCTAGGTCACGAGAGTCCATGTGTGTGGAGTTGATGACGCGTTTAGGCGTAACACAAGTATAGAGCACTGGAAAGGATACAACCTGTGAGGGTCACGTTCCAGCAGTGAGCTGCATGCATGGCACGTGAACAGCTAGGGCACTACCAAGACGTGTGACCACAGAGATCAGGTGCACAAGGAGGCATCCAGGTGGTCATCTTGTCAGAGGTTGCACTCCAGTTAGGGAACCCCACGCGCTAGGTTATCCTAAGAGTGGGTAGTTGTGGCGTTGGGGCCCACCCCCTCAGGAAACCTATTTCGGGTAATGGAAACAGTGGAAACCCTAGTTTTCAATCTATATAAAGGGAAGTAACAAACTTGGCAAGGTACGTTATTCATTTGCGCCACTTAACACACACAGTTACAGTTTTACGTAAAGAGTTTTGGTGTTCCCTAGCCCTAAGATTGGCTTGAGCGTTGGAGTGCAAATGGCCTCTAGGGCGCCCTTTGTCTTTGTTTTTTCAGGCATTCAACCAAAGGGAAAGCACGTGCGAGCGCAAGGATTCTGGACGTGAGAGTGACGTAGACGCACGAAGACGAATTTGGTCAACCGGAAGGAACAGTAAATATGAATGTTCACTTCACAAAGACAATGATGAAAATCAACACTAAGTAATCGATGAAATGCAATGTAGAATGGAAATAGCAATACGGTAAACATTAATGGTGGTCATGGCCAAACCAAATGATGAATCAAAAGCATATAACAAAAGCAAAAACCAAGAGTAAGAATTTAAGATAAAGACATTTATGAAATGGAAATGAAATGAAAAGAGTGGAAAAAGAGTAGCTTATGGAGTGATTGTGAGAGGGATTCACGCCACTTAGGGTGTGATAGCCACCAAGATGAGTGAAGGGCCGCCACTTGAGAGTCTCACACCACTCAAGATAAGACCTAGCTAAGAGGATTCAAACCTCACACAATTTGTGCAGAGTAACTTTTCTCTTCAAAATTAACATGTGATACATGGAGTAAGGCACCCTATTTATAGGAATGGGTTCCTTGGTGTTCAAGAAGGGCAAGGGTAGGATGGGAAATAAGGGAGGGGCAGCCTAGGAGGGTTGACTAAGGTCAAATCCTAATTATAAGTGTCTTGTCTTGAAAATGTGGGCTTGGATCAAGCCCATTTCGCTATGAGCACTCCTATTTTTGCTAAAAGCGTCTATTCTATCATATCCTGCTATTTAGACCTTTAAAGAGAGCCCAAATTATTTACAACTTGTTTTATTCTTAAGAAAACCAGAAGGAAGAACATTTAATTCTCTGATTTGTGTCTATTTCCCCCTCTAGTGAGATATGCTAGTTCCTTGGTGAGGTCTTCACTTGATTAATGAGATGACTTCTCATAATATGAGTGGTAATGTACATCCTTGGTCATCTCCTTGTTGGCTTGGTTTGCATCAAAGAGAGTTTTAAAATTCTCAAATTAGTATTTTATGTTTTTAAATAGTTCATTTTAAAATTCTCAAATTAATATTTGTGTTGTTTATAAAACTATTTTGTGTTCATGTTATTGTTGTTTTCTTGACACAAATCAGTTGATTTACTTATTAATGAAGTTCAAATTAAATTTGCTAATAAATGTATTTTGTGAATTTTTTTCATTGATGTTTACCGTTTGAGATTTTAGTCCAATTAACTTGTGCTTTTGAGAATATGAGAAGTCAAGTAATTGAAGTTCTCTTTATCCCTAGCTTTCAATTTACAATATGTGATTTAAGAAATAAAAGTTGGCCTTTTATTTAGTTAAGCGTTTATAAGTATAAAGTCATCTCAAAAGCATAAAAAAAGAATTTGAGATCTCCTTTTTAAGCTAACATGTTCCATGATATGAGAGAATATTAAATAGGATTTATATTTTTTATTTCAATTAATTTTGTAAAAAGGAAACTAAGAGACAAATTTGGATAAAATCCATTAATAGTAATTTTGAATGATATACTCCATCTATGTTTATAATAATAAAGAAAACCATTTAATTTTTTAATATAACTTTAAGTGAATTATTTATTAACTATTATATTTTCTTTTATTGTAACTATTTTTTCTCTTCATATAATTCAAACAAAATTATGAAATTTTAGAAATTAAAAATAACATATCAAATTTTGGGACTACTCTTTTCATAATTACTTGTTTCTTCTTCTAAGTATATGTACTTCCCCCTTTGATTGTTTTTGTAAGTGTGAATTGAGTAACTTTGCTTTAATGTTTTTGCTGGATCTTTGTGTCATTGCAGTTTCCCATAAAACAAATAATGATTGTAAAAATTAGTCACTAATTTCTAGTTGTTGTGGTTAATAACTTGTCTCCACCTTCCAAATCTCAGCTTATCTTAACCCTATGACCCACACTAAACAGATACCAACTTGTTTTCATCCCCCAAAACCACTTGAATTTTTTTTAATCAAATCACCTTATTCGTTTTATTTTCTTTAGATAAAAAACGATTTACAATTTAATATACTGGAACTATAGAGTTTCTATTATCTTCTAATAAATTAAACTATTGTTAAAATACATATTATTCCTCCTTGCAAGTGTCACTAGTGCAAAAAAAAAGAAAAGGATACGCTTTATTTAGTGCGGTTTTTGCTCTACTCGCTTTTGTAAAAAACGCGGTGGCATTTTTGAAATTATTTTGAATAACCGCATTCGTAAATCAAAGCACTTGATTTACGAATGCGGTTATTTGTATAACCGCACTTGTAAATCAAAGTGCTTGATTTACGAATGCGGTTTTACCTTTAACCGCATTCGTAAATCATTTTTTACCTTAAATTTTGAAGCGCGCCACACACAATTTCAAACTTTATTTCTCGTCTTTGCCTTCGTTTCGTGTTCGCACTCTGAGTTCTTCTGCTGCATCTACATTCCATTTGTGCAATGTAAGTTTTTGAACTCTCTTTCTTCCTCTTCATCTTCACAAATATATGCATAAATGTTTTTCGTTTTTCTTATATATGTTTTTTTCCTTGCATTGGTGGTCTCAGAGCACTCTTTCATTGTATTCGTGGTTTCTTGTGGATTTTTTGGTTTGCTCCGTTGCTGCTTCCCTGTCCGCCGTCGCTTCTGCTGCCGCCACCGTTGTTCGCTCCCGTGACTCTTCATCAACGTTGGCTTCACACAAGATTAACGATGTTTTAAAATTTTTTTTTTTTTTTAATGATTTAGCGTATACAAGTGCGGTTAAAGCAAATAACCGCACTTGTAAATGGTATTTATAAATGCGGCTATATAGCCACATTTATATTTCTTGATTTACAATTGCGTGTTGATCAAATGCGGTTGTAAAATCACATTTATAAATTCGAAATAGCCGCATTTGTTTTATGTTTATGCACTAGTGTGTAATTGCCATCTTGCTAACCTTCAATTGTTTGGTGAACTGATGTTCACATACTTAATCAAATTTAAAGATATGCGTCCACTAGTGCAGATAAGTTAAACAAATGCGGCTATTTTAAATTTACAAATGCGGTCATAGAACCGCATTTGATCAACACGCATTTGTAAATCTGGAATTTACAAATGCGGTCCTATGACCGCATTCATAAATCACATTTACAAATGCGGTCATTTTAGGTAACCGCATTTGTATATTATTCTGAATTAGGGAGTGGGTTTGGGGTTTAGGATTTATGAATGCGGTCTTGGTAAAAACCGCATTCATAAATCACTATTTACAAATGCGGTCATTTACTAAGACCGCATTTGTAAATGCGAATTCACTATTTACAAATGCGGTCTTGGTAAATGACCGCATTTGTAAATAGTGTTTTTTTTTTTTTGGTACATCCTGTTTTGTGCAGAAACCATATATTTAAATAACCTGCATAATGATTAAACCCAGCCAGACAAATACAAAAATGTAGTAACCAATTGAAATCATCAAAATGTACATTTACAAGTGATCAAATTACATATAATAAAACCACTAATGTTGTTTACGTATGCTAGAGTTATAAAAATTAATGAAGTATGTGGACCAAGAATCTCTAACATATGAAATGCCTTCCTCACTCATTGGTGTTTCTTCTGTGAATAACTGCATTGCAAAGTTGACATAAATTAGTTTCTAGATATATATATGTTCAAGAATTATAAAAATGATTTAACATATACCTCCTTCCAACCAGTTTTAACACCTAGTCTTATAATGGTAATCATCCATTGCATAATGTAATAGCCACACTCATAGCTTCCTGGTTGTTTATTACACTATATAATTCAATAAAAAGTAATATGTTAGTATATTGATAAACAATGATAATAGAGAAAGAAAAAAATTACAAACCTTTACTCTTATGTAGTTCAAATTATTTGAACTGGATCGACCTTTTAGGATGTTATATCCACGCCATGAACTGGTTAATACAAAAAACCTCGTTAGTAGATGGTTAATTAGTAACATATACAAAGTTAAGTTCATACTATACTTACGTATCAATGATATCCTTAAATTTTGTGGGCATCTTCTTGTGTAGGGAACAGAACCACACAGCAGTCTTATCAACCATTGATAAGACAAGTAACTGCCAATGATGCCTATATGATCATTGAAAAGAGTTAGTAAATATTTAAAACATGAAATAATAATAATTGATGACATATAATTAAACTTACTCATTAATGTAAGGGCATAAATAAATTTGTTTTCCCTCTTTTTCCAGGATGTTAGTGATGTATGCTTGAGTCTCAGTTGAGTTTGGTCCAACGGGATTAGTATATGCAGGATCTACGAATCCATACATATTTTCCTTCCCCTCAGTGATACAGACTCTATGCAAAAACCTACAAGTTTTTAGTTAAAGCATAATCAATAATAATTTAACATAAAGTAAATTGAATAATAGGTAAAGATACTTACATCATAAAAAATTGAATTATACTTATATTGAGCTCCTGGTTCCCAGATATAAATTCTGATAAATCTGTGTTGTAAATCATCAGTGGCAGTTCAGTGTTGATTTGAAAAAATGTATTATCCCACGGAACTGGAAAAGGATCATTGCCAATCTGACTAGCAATGAGACGTAGGGAAGCCATAGGATCGTCAACTGGAACCTCACGCTTCTTTTTCGGAGTTGGTGGCTGAAAAGGTTCCTACAAGATAAACAACATTTGTATTAAATTATATGTAATATATAAATATAAATAAAAATAATATAATGAAACGAAATTATTACATGAGGTTCGGGCATAGATCGAATGAGCTCTCTGGGCCAGGCAACGAATGTCTGAAATGCATCGGCCACAGTGGTTACCTCATCTGAAGGTAGTGGAACACGAGCATCAGGAAATCGTACTTTTTCAACAGTTACCTTCGCCACATCAGGGGAGAGAGGAACGCTATGTAAGGTGGTGGCGTTTTTATAGACTTTTCCAAGTGCCACCACCCGAGGAAGTTTGCCGCCCACTACCAGTAGCTCACAATCCTCTGTCTGCCCATTGATATCATCCCCTGATGTTGGAGGAGCCGCACAACTCCCCTTTGTGCTCTTGGGAGTGGGACTAACAAGGGGTTCAATCGGCTCAGCACAAACTTGTTGCGATAGAAACTCTTGTCGCATTCGATCATTCTCCTTTTTCATCTCCAGCCACATCAAATCAGTCTCCTTTCTCATCTCCTCCATTATTTCTTCACGTAACTTAGTCTTCATTTGAGTTTCCTTCTTGGAGGAGGAGGATGGCTGTCGTTCTGAAACTCCAAAAAAAAGTTTAATTCCGACCCCTTGTCCAGCGGCACGAACACGACCAGAGTGTTCAGGTCGTCCAATTGCTTCAACCAGGATATCGTGACGACCTTCAGCAACAAATGTACCGTCGGATTCCAAGGAATCCTGCAAGAGTACACAAAAATCATATTTTCAATCATTAATATAATTAATGCTTTAAAAAAATTGAAAATAACAAAAATAACTTACAATTTTTTCGATTATAACCCCGGATTGCTCGGAACTTGGTGCACCAGACTTTTTAATTCGGGCCCTCTTCCATTTTTCATGGCGAAAAGGTGGTGGAGGAGAAGTGACCCCTGTTTCCACATTCTCAGAATACGTCCCCTGTTGAGATTTCTCCTTTTCCACCATCAGTGTTTGCTCAAGTTTTCTATACCCCGAACGAGACATAACGTGCGGGGTAAGATTCTTCAAAGCTATCTCTTGAGCTTTCTTCCGACGATCCTGTCATAATTGAAATAAACAAACTGAAGTAAATAAGATAAACTTATTAATGTTATATAAACAAAAAAGTTACTTCACTTACCATCCAAGCCTCATTTTCACGGCTTTCTCTAAAAAGACGCCATGTCTCTTCATCAATATGTTGGTACTTTAAACATGGATTTTCGTCTTTAAGGTCGCCAAAAATGTATCTCGATGTCAGTCTTGACTTAAAGGTACGAAATTTAAGTGCGATATTGGATAATATCTTTGATCGAAGCGGTTCCACATCAGGAATGTCAAAGTTTGCCTGCAAAATAACATCATGAAATTAAAATTAATTAATCAATATTAAAAAGAATTATATGATAACAATAATAATGTAAAGCTTACCAGAACATCCTCCCATAGCATGTTCCGATCAACCTCTGAAACCTCATCCCATGAATTAATCAAAATGGAGAGCCTCTCACGAGAAACAACTCCAAGATAGCTCATAAACTCATCTGCCTTAGGACCAAAAGCCACTCCAGTGTTGACGTCAATGTCAACATGTGTCTTCTCACCAGCAGCACGTCTCAATGCAAGACGCTTCAATCTAGTAGGTCCTCTACTACCTCGCCCAGATCGAGGTCTGACTGGAGTCTGGTCGTCATCCATGTCTCTGTTAAAAAAATTAGGTAACAAACATTAGTTAATGTGCATCGAATTAAAATCATATAAAAATAATACATAAAATTATAAATGTTTATTTACATGTTGCATGTGGGTTGAATGTTTATATGTAAATTCCTTCACTGTGGTCTTTACGGGTTGCATGTACATCATCAAGTACATTGTCATCTTTATTAGTTATCATTGGTGTGAATGAACGAGTTTCGCCATATTCAATATCATCTATGGCTTCCCCTTGTTTTTTCCCGTGTAAAACGACATACCAATGTTCTGACGTAGGATCTTTCACATAGAAAACCTGAGATGCTTGTTGAACCATTATAAATGGCTCATCTCGATACCCTATCTTTCGAAAGTCCACTAGTGTGAATCCTGATTCATCAATTTTAACCCCACTTTTATTATCAACCCATTTACACTTGAAAACTGGAACGGAAAACTTAGTGTAGTCAATCTCCCATATCTCTTCTATAAACCCATAGTATGACATTGATCCAAGTACTGGATTTGTATCTTTCGAAGTCGAAAACTGCATTGACTCGGCTTCAAGAGTAACACCAGAATTTTGAACTGTACTCTTTTCATCCAGGGACTTCGTGTAAAATATACAATTATTCACTTCGTACGCTGTACATGAAATGACATCAAACTTCAATCCAGCAGCCAACCAAGTCAAGGTCTCTGATGCCGTTGAATCCTTGAACACCTCATCTTTAAACCAAGGCATGAAAGTTCTATTATGTTCCATCAAGACCCATTTCTCTGCTTGTCTTGGGTTATTTGCCTTCACAATGGCTTTATGAGCTTCTATGTAAGGTACAACTTCATCTGTGTTATTCAATATGTACAAATGTGCTTGCAAGACTTCTGATCGAGATTTGCTTACAATATTCACACCACGTAAACATTTACTTGTAGAACGCCTGTGGTGCCATGAATTAGCTGGAACACCTATTGGATTTGCTTTTGTCATGTACTCTGAACAAAATTCAATACTTTCTTCAGCTATGTACCTTTCAATCATTGAAGCCTCTGGACGATAATGATTTTTCACATAACCTTTCAAAATTTTCATATACCGCTCAACAGGATACATCCATCTTAAGTACACTGGTCCACACAATCTAACCTCTCTTACCAGATGCACCACTAGATGAACCATGATGTCAAAAAAAGACGGAGGAAAAAACATTTCCAATTCACACAAGATAACAACAATTTCATTTTGAAGTTCATCTAGTTTTGAGGGATCAATGACTTTACAACAGATGGAAGAGAAGAATGAGCACAAACGGGTTATGGTGTGTCTAACATTTTTTGGTAAGATCCCACGGATAGCTACCGGCAACAATTGTTGTATCAAGATGTGACAATCATGAGACTTCAACCCAATTAACTTCAAATCTTGCATTGACACTAGACTCTTCACATTTGAGGAATGTCCTTGTGGCACTTTCACACCCTTTAGACATTGACAAAAACTAATTTTTTCATCTTTTGACATTGTGTAACAGGCTGGGGGCAAATATGTACGCTTACCCATTTGTATGGGTGCCAACTCGCCGCGTATGTTCATCTCAATCAAATCTAAACGAGCATTTAGACCATCCTTCGTCTTCCCGTTAATGTTAAGAAGTGTACCAATTAAGCTATCACACACATTCTTCTCAACATGCATTACATCTATACAATGTCTGACTTCTAACCTCGACCAGTACGGAAGATCAAAGAAGATTGATTTCTTCTTCCAAATATTTGTCACAGATGACTTTTTTTTGGACTTGCCGAAGGTGTGGTCTATGTTATTTACCTTTTCGTAAACCTCAACACCGGTTAATGGAGTTGGTGGACCACTACCCTCTTGGTGTCCATTAAAGGCTTTTTTCAACCTCCGGTAAGGATGATGACTTCTAAGAAACCTCCGATGCCGAAGATATACTGTTTTCCTTCCATGTTTCAATTGTTGAGAAGCAGTGTCTTCTTCGCATATTGGACACGCTTTGTGACCCTTAACACTATAACCAGATAAGTTACCATATGCCGGAAAGTCATTGATGGTGCAAAATAACATGGCATGAAGCTTGAAAGTTTCATTAGCAAATCCGTCAAATACTTCGACACCCTGGTCCCACATTAACTTCAAATCTTCAATTAGGGGACTTAGATAAACATCAATATCATTCCCTGGTTGTTTCGGACCGGATATCATCATAGACAACATCATGTATTTTCGCTTCATGCACAATCCAGGAGGTAAGTTGTAAATAACTAGTAATACAGGCCATGAACTGTGATTTGTACTCATATTACCAAACGGATTCATTCCGTCTGTAGCTAAACCAAGTCGGATATTTCTTGATTCTTTACCAAATTCTGGAAAGTCATCATCAAATTTCTTCCATTGAATAGAATCAGCTGGATGTCGGTACATGCCATCGCATTTCCTCTCATCTGCATGCCATCTAAGATTCTTAGCATCGTCTGGGTTTGCAAACAAACGCTTCATCCTTGGAATGATGGGAAGATACCACATAACCTTCATTGGGGGTCCATGCTTTTCCATGTCATCAATAGAATCATCATCTTTTTGTTTCAACTTATAACGTGATAACCCACACCTCGGACAACTTTTCAACAATTCAAAATCTTTCCGGTATAATATACAATCATTAGGACATGCATGTATCTTTTTGAACTCCATACCCATTGGACAAAGAATCTTTTTTGCCTCGTAATTACGATTAGGTAGACTATTTCCCTCTGGAAGCATATCCTTCAACAGCTGGAGCAATTCCGTGAAGCTTTTATCAGTCCATCCGTTTATTGCCTTCAAATTCATCAATCTTAACACCGCCGACAACCGTGTGAAGTTAGTTGATCCAGGATACAAAGGAGTCTCTGCATCTTTTGACATACTTTCATATCCATGCGCTTTTTCAAAACACTCAGCTCCCACATCACGAATCATGTCCTCCAATCGATCATCATCTCCATCATCGTGTACTGCTTCATCCATGGTAGAACCCACATATTCTTCAGTTACGGAAACACGTGGTAAATTTAATAATTCACCATGCCATGTCCAAGTTGTATAAGATCGAAGAAACCCATCACATAGCAGGTGTTCCCTCATGATATTCACATCCAGTATCCTTCCATTCAAACAGTTAACGCACGGACACCTGATCTTTGCTCCATCATGACCACTAATAATCGCGTTACGCTGTGCAAATTGTATAAATTCCTCTACTCCCCTTTCGTACTCATCACTTATACGAACAGCATTAATCCAACTTCGATCCATTATATATTCTGGAATATAGTTAGGATTTTCTAATAATTAGTATTCTCTTCAATCTCACACATTTGCCGAGGGTCGAACACCCCCGGACTCAATCCAAACACGATATTTCTATTCTAAAAGTAACAATAACTAACATAACATAAAACTTTTATTAAAATGTAATTAACAACTAACTAAATATTTCACTTCTAAAATTAAAATTCTAGAACAAAGTTTAATACACTATAGAATTATAATTCCATAAAGATTAATATCATATTCATTTTTATTTAAGTAAAAGTAGTTTAAAGTGACAATTATAAAAAATAAATGATGCCAGGGAAAAAAAGAAAGATATGCAAAGAGAAAGTGCAAAAAATAAAAATAATTACAAAAATAGAATTTATATATAATATAAATTTAAGAAAATAGAAATTATATAATACAAAAATTCAAAATACACACAAATATATAAATTATTAGTTATTAGTTATATACATTCCAAGTTATATTAGTTATTAATTAAATATATATTATAATACAGAAAAATAAAAATTCAAAATATTAAATATGAATTCAAAATTTTAAATATAAATTCAAAATATTAAATAAATACAACACCAACCTTTAGGTTGATGGTGATCGGAGACGAAGACGAAGGCGGTGGCGGAAGCAGTGGCGGTGACGGAAGCAGTGGCGGTGGCGGAGCAGAAAAAACCAGAGAACCAATAGAACAGTAACCACCTATATGCAGAAAACGAGTAAGGAAACGAAATGACAATGCCAAGGAAGTGAATAATGAGAATGACAAAAACGAAAACGAAAACAAACGTTGAAGAAGAGAGAGCTGAAACTTACAATGCAAAGCGGAGAGAGCTGAGAACGTTGAAACGAAGAGCGGAGAAGACGAAAGTGAAAGTGAAAACCAGTGGCGCGCTTCTATTTTTAGGGTAAAATTGATTTACAAATGCGGTTCTAGGGTAAGACCGCATTTGTAAATCAATTTAATTACAAAAATGCCACCGCGTTTTTTACAAATGCGTTTAAACGCAAAGCCGCACTAAATAAATAGTCGTTGTTTTCAAATTTTGTACTAGTGGTCATTGTTCACTTTCAAAACTTTGGTGAAATTACCAACTTCTTTTTATCAATTATGGTTTTCTGGACTGGTGATTTATCTTTTACTAGCTTTACGAACATTAACTTATTATAATATTCATTGATAGTAAGTTACTAATACTATATTTCTCATCTTCATTCACTCCTTGTCATGAGTTACTTTACTTTTTCTCATTCACAAACATATAATAGACACGATTAAATGGTATTGGGAGTTTCACTAGCTAGCTACCTAACTTTTTTTTGCCTAACTTTTTTTGTGTAATTTTATTGGATGGGTAATATTTAAGGGAAAGGAGATCTGTTTGTATTCCAGGTATATATATTTTACATTGATTGGCATTTAACTGTTGAATTATTACATCTATCATTATATTTTTTTATTGAGGGAGGGATCCAATTATTTTTAAAAGGAGTACATGTTTTTAGGATTTATTTTTCAGTAAAGCAAGTCATTAATATATTAATTAGCAACTGAATGTCAATTCATGAGTTTTAATATTTAGTGTATTTCTATAATATGGGTATTTTATTTATGTATTTTGTCCCATTTTTATTTTCTAAAGTGATGGACTTTTTTTTTATATGTTTGACAAGTAACACTAACTTTCATGTAAAGTTAAGGCTTTGTTCACTACAAGAAAAACAATATATTTAGTCAAAAAAAACATACACAATCAATGAAAATGGACTTGTTGACCATCAAGCGAAAGAAAATAGTGCGGAAACAAAGTCCATTTTGTGTCAGTTAGCACTAACGACCCAAGTTACGTCTGCCTAACCAACGTGAGACAAATGTGAATATCGTTGATCTAACTAACGTATAAATGGACGCAATATCATCAACAATATTGTCGACCGAACAAACGCAAATGTACCAGAAATGCCTCCATGCGTCGACTTGGCAAACAAAAAAGAGCATAGTATTGTCAGTCAAGCCGATGAAAAAAAAATGAAATCAAAGTTTTGTGCAAAACTGAAAAAAATAAAAATAAATACTTGTGTGGATCAGGCCGATGCATAAATGGCAGCAAAAAAAACAAGGAAGTTTCTTTCTGCATCCCTACATTTTTCTTCCTGCACCCCTACATTCTTTAAAATACCAAAATTACCCTTTCACAATTTTATGTAATTCTGTAGTAGGAGTTTCGTAAGTAAAAAGTGTTTCCAAAATAAGGGTTCTGTAAGGAAAGAGTATTTCTATAATAGGATCCGGGAGACAAAAAATCATTCCAGAATATCTTTTCCAAAATACAGTTTTTTGATTTCTAGATTGGTAAATTCATAATTAATAAAATATGTTCCAGAAAATATGTTCTGGAAATATTTTGGAAACAGCAATCCATAAGTCATTTTTAAAAGGAGTAAAACGACTTAATTTCTCATATAACACTATTTACACTTTTATTTCCCCATCTAACACCATTTTGTTTTTATTTCTCTATCCAACACCATTTTGTTTTTATTTCCCTATCTATAGCGCCATTTCAAAAGTAAAAAAATAATAATAAATTTAAAAAAATGATAATTTTAATTTTGAATGCATTAAAAAAAATATTTTTAATGTTTAAAATAGTTATAAATATAATTAATGAATAAAGAAATGAGTTTTTACAAAAATAAAAAATAAAAATTAATAAATTAAAAATGTTTAGTTTAAAATTATTTTTTTTAAGAATGAAGAAAATAAAAAATTAAACCCTAAAAAAACATAAAAGTTGAATTTATAAACATAAATTAGTATTTATTTGTATTATTATTGATGATGTAATCATGTTAATTTCAAGTAAAAAATACAGGACATAATTATATAAAAAATAAAGTCAATTAGTATTAATGAGTGATGGACATAGATAATATTGAAGTGTACGTATAATGCAAAATCTTAAAAAAAAACTAATACAAATGTTACACTTAATGCTTAAAAATGAGAAGAAAATATGGTTGGGTGTGACATACTTATTTAGTATCGTCTTATATCTCTTATCTTTATCTTGTTTACATTTGTTTTTATCTTTTTTATATCGTTTATCTTTATCTTATTTGTTTTGTCTTTATTTTATATATTTTCTATTTTTAGTTATTATTATTTTTTCTGCCATTATTTATTTTTGTTTATGTTTTTATTTTTATTGTTGTTGTTTTTATTTTCTATATTATTTATTTTTACATTTTTTTTATTCTCGTTTTTATGCATTAAGTGTAACATTTGCATTAAGTTTTTTTTTATGATTTTACATTTAGGGTAGACACTTCAATATTATTTGTGTCCACTATTGATTAATACTAATTGACTTTGGTTTTTTTATAATTATGTCTTGTATTTTTTACTTGAAATTAACATGATTACAACATCAATAATAATAAAAGAAAAAATACTAATTTATGTTTATAAATTCAACTTTTATGTTGTTGTAGGGTTTAATTTTTATTTTCTTCATTCTTAAAAAAAATTTCAAACTAAACATTTTTAATTTTTATTTTTTAAAAACTCATTTCTTTATTCATTAATTATATTTCTAACTATTTTAAACATTAAAGATATTTATTTTTTTAATGCATTCAAAATTAAAATTATCATTTTTTTTTATTTTTAAAATTATTCTAAATAGAAAAATAGAAACAAAAGAGTGTTAGATGGAGAAATAAATATGTAAATAGTGTTATATGAGGAATTGAGTCAAGTAAAACAGACTTCTTTGAAAAATGATGGGGTGCAGGAAGAAATTTGTTAGGGTGCAGGAAGAAACAACCAAAAAACAATAAAAAGAAATTGTCCATCCATTATGCCCACAAGTTTTACTCTATGCAACCCTTATTTATTTTCTACCCCTACCACTTCACTATTTGCAGCAGTTTCTTCCTGCACCCCTACATTTTTCTTCCTGCACCCCCTTGATTTTATAAATCTCGAAATTGACATTCACCTTTTATTTGAAATCGGGATATGAGAGTGTGCTACAAATTCAACAATCCGGAAGTGAATCATGTTGTTTTTTGGATGAAGGGGTATTCTGAAAGCAAAGTTTGCATAAATTGTTGATTTCCAGATTGCTAAATCCAGAAGTCTAATTTCTACTACGGATTGGTGGATCCAGAATAATTTTTTTCAATTATGGATTTCTGAATCCGGAATGCATATTTAGACTTACGGATTGACAGATCCGGAATGCATATTTTTTAACAGTGCCATTCATGTACTACTGGAAGCACCGATCCGGGAGGTTACCGAAAGCACCAATCCAGGAGGTTACCGGACGTGTCAATCCGAAATTTTACCAGAAGTGCCAATCCGAAAATTTACCGGATTTCATAATTTGGAATGCAAAAAAATAAATGTATAGTTTTTACATAGGGATAATTTTGTTTTTGCACAATATTGAGGGAGTGCAGTAAGAAAAATTTAGGAGTGCAGGAAGAAACTGCTCTATTTGCAACGTTTTCTTGAAAAAATTGTACTAATTTTATTATCCATGACTCTAACTCTCGCCGCCGCTATTTATTTTCTACATCCATAACATCAATATTTGCCACATCTTCTAGAAATAATTGCACCCATTGTCCATGACATTTATTTTATAGAGTCCTTGTTTATGTTTTTATTTAAATATAAAAGTTATGTGATGATATTTTTTAATAAAGTCATAATTTATTGAATGTATTCCTTTTTTTTATGTATAGACTTGTCAGTTTATTATTAAATAGTGTTATATGGAATACTAAATTTTCTTGTACTGTTAACAAATCTTTCCACGTATGATCCTTCCTCTAAGAACGGTTATGTACTGATATGGACTGACTGGTCACTACCATGACTCGACATGCCTGACCGAGATGACTGAGACCTCCACGGATGGAAAGGCTGACTGACACCCTACCTTAATCCATTAACGCTCAAACCAAGGTCAGTGAAGCCAAACTACCATTAAGAATTAGGTAATACGACCGTAAGTATGATCCATTCCACTAATAAGGCCCAATAAGGTAAGCTCATTAAAATAATATAAATAGCACACATTCCAAGAAGAAAGGTACATCATTATCACTGTACACTCCCGAGTGTCGAATACCCTCTTTACTGACTTGAGCGTTGGATTTAGTATTCACTCGAGATTGAGAGATTAAGAGCGTGAAAGCCAGAAGGATCGTAGTGAAGTTTTAGCAACCTGCCCAAAGGAAGGAAGAAGACAAAGCCTTCAATAGTTCTCTAGGTCCCATCTTCCTAGCAAGAACAATTGGCGCCCACTGTGGGACCGAGAGAAACTAGTTGAAGAAAGAAAGTACATTATCTCAATCAGAAGCATGGAGAGGATGACTGAAGCCAACCAAACAATGTTGTTGCTGTCTCTACAGAGAGAGGTGGTCGAAATGAAGAGGAAGACAAAAGAAGCTGCCCAGAAGAACGAGCTACAGATGCAAGCTATCCGAAGGGAGAATGAAGAGATGAAGAAGAAGCTAATGGAGGGAGGACCTTCTGCTACACCTCCCCTCCCAACCCGAGACCGGTAGAGGAGACAAGAGACAAAGTCCCCACCCATGAGATGGATGGCGAATCCTGTCTGAACAAGTCGACCAGGACTGCCACGATGAACTCGGCCCGTTGAAACCCTTTTACTAACGCTATCATTGAAGATCCACTGTCAAACAAGTGGAAAGGTTTCAACAGAGACCGGTATGATGGGTCTACTGACCCAGACAAGCATATGGACGCCTATACTACCCACATGAGTCTCTACACCTCGGACAATGCAGTGTTGTGTCGAGTGTTTCCTACATCGCTAAAGGGAGCAACCCTTAGCTGGTTTACCAAGCTCCCACCTAATTCCATTGACAGCTTCGCCACACTTTTGGTGAAGTTTAAGACTCAGTGTGCCACCAGCAGGCCACGTCACCTGACCTCCATCGCCTTGGTGGGCATCCGCCAGGAGAAGAGAGAGTCACTGAGAACCTTTATTGACAGGTTCAACAAAGTGGCAATGAGTATTCAGAATCTCATCCCGGACGTTAACATGCATCATATGCTGCCAGCCTTGCACTCATGACCATTTGCTGATAATTTGTGTATGCAGCCCGCCACCAGCCTGGACGAACTCAGAAAGAGAGCTGCTAAGTTCATGCAGCTAGAGGAACTCAGGGAGTTCCGTAACCAGGACCGTGCCGAGGCCAGCAGAGAGAAGAGCAAGGATGAGAAAGATCGGCCACGAGGCGACAGGGGCAAAGATAATCGAGACCGAGGAAGTCGGTTCTCAAGATACACTCCCCTAACAACCGAGAGGGGGAGTATCCTGGACGAGGCACTCAATGCTGAGTTGATCCCTCCCCTCAGGAAATGGCCAGCCCTAACAATGCTGACCGAAAAAGCAGTGCCGGTATCATCAAAACAGCGGGCACTCCATGGAGGAATGTTAGGATTTACAAGACAAGATCGAGAAGCTCATTCAAGTCGGACACCTACTCCGTTTCGTTAGGAATGAATGAGATACGAGACACTCCCCACGCAGAGATGAGTCCTCCAAGAGAAGACGCTCACCTTCGCGGACCAGAGATGACCAAGACTGCAGGGAAGATCATCGGTCTCATAGAGACGACCCTCCTCATAGGGATGATCCACCCCGGGAGGCCGAAAGAAGAGGAAACCGAGAGGTTATCAACACCATAGCTGGTGGCTTCGCCAGTGGAGGGAGTACAAACAACGCTCGAAAGAAACACCTTCGGGCAGGGCACCAGGTGAACGCGGTAACATTCCAACCGAGGATGCCGCCCATCACCTTCACTGATGACGACTTTAAAGGCGTGGACTATCGGCAGAACGATCCCATGGTGATATCGGTTGACATCGATCGATTTACCATCAGAAAGACTCTTGTGGATCAAGGAAGCTCAGTAGACATCCTCTACTGGAAAACGTTTAAAGCTATGAGAATACCGGGGCCGAGATGGTGCCTTATTACGACCACGTGATCGGTTTCTCGGGCGAGAAGGTGGGAACAAAGGGCTACATCGAGTTCTACACCACCTTCCATCAAGAGAAAAGCTGCAAGACGATAAGGATCTGGTATCTAGTAATTGATGCCAATACCTCTTATAATATCCTCCTTGGACGACTGTCCATCAACCAGCTGATGGCGATCATATCTAAACCACACCTAGCAATGAAGTTCCTTTCGCCAACGGGGGGATATTCTCACGGTCCACGTTGACTAGAAAGAGACAAGAGAATGCTATGCCGAAAGCCTCAGAGTAGAGCCTTTGAGGAACGATCTCTCTCTCAAGAGAAAATCCTCTTGAAAGGATCACTCACCCTAACAAGCCCGATCGATGTCGGTAGAGCCAACCGTTGCGTTGGTAGACCTAGATCCTCGGGCAATTGAAAACAGGCTGGAGGCCAAGGAAGAGCTTCGGCGAGTACTGCTCTGGGCGAAGAATGCAGTACCGTTGTGGGAACAACCATGGTAGGAGCCGAGGTCGAGATAATGCATGTCACGCTAAAGAAAAATGTGGATTTGTTTGCGTAGACACCATCCGATATGCTGGGCGTAAGCCCGAACATCATCAGTCACAAGCTATCAGTGTTTAAGGAAGCACGGTCGATCGCCCACAATAAGAGGGATTACGACAATAAGAAGCGCCTAACAGCAAAAGCAAAATCCAAGAAGCTCCTATCAACCGGGTTTATATGCGAAGCTCGGTACAGGACTTGGCTGGCCAACGTCGTGATGGTCACTAAGCCAAACGGTAATTAGAGGATGTGTGTCGACTACAGAAACCTCAACACCGCCTGCCCGAAAGACTCTTACCCCTTACCGAACATCGACCGCCTATTCTGGCTATAACCAGATAAGTATGCACCCCAAGGATAAAGAGAAGACAACCTTCATGACGGCCGATGCCAATTACTACTATGAGGTCATGCCGTTCGACCTCAAGAACGCAGGGGCGACCTACCAACACCTCATGGACAAAATCTTTCAAGGGTTAATCGCCCAGTGTGTGGAGGAGAATGTGAACGACATCGTGGTGAAGTCTGACTCTTTTAACCAACATATGGAGGACCTCGAGGAGGTGTTCAAAGCCCTCAGAGGAGGCAATACGAAGCTCAAGCCCGAGAAGTGCAGATTCGGAGTTGAGGGAGGAAAGTTCCTAGGTTTTATGCTCACCCATAGGGGGATAAAGGCCAACCCTGACAAATGTCGAGCCATTGCCAACATGAGAAGTCCAAAAAACATCAAGGAGGTGCAACAACTCTTGGGGCGCCTGACAACCCTCTCTAGGTTTGTACCTCGGTTGGCCGAGAGAATGAAACCAATGGTGCAACTGCTTCGGAAAGCAGCCAAGTTCAGCTGGGACGAAGGATGCGAGGAAATCTTCAAGCAACTGAAGATTTTTCTAACATCTCCATCAGTAATACCAAAATCGAGACCCGACCAACCCATTCTAGTGTATCTGGCGGTCTCGGAGGAGGCAATCAATGTTGCGTTGGTGTTGGAGGTCGAAGGCGAGGAACAACTGGTATACTTCATTAGTCGAATGTTGCATGCGGCCGAGACGAGGTACTAGATGATCGAAAAGGTGGCGCTTGCCCTAGTCCTCACTGCAAAGCGAATGCACCCCTATTTCCAAAACCAGTCAATCACGATAAGAACCGACTACCCCATCTTTAAAATATTATCTAAACCCGACCTTGCAGGTCGGATGATAGGATGGTCGGTAGAACTCTCTGAATTCGACATTCGGTATCAACCAAGAGGGGCTATCAAGTCTCAATGTCTGGCCAACTTCTTAGCCGAGCTCACGCCGCTACCCACCTTGTCAGTCGGGTGGACACTCTACGTGGATGACTCACCCAACAAGACAACATGTGGAGCAGGAGTCGTCCTAGAAGGACTGGGCGATCTCCTCTTGGAACAAGCACTCCAGTTTGGATTTAAGGCGCGCTGGGCTAAACCTAGCATACGTCATGGGAGCACGCGAGGTCGTGTATAAAAGCGACTCCCAGGTCATGGTCAGCCAGATCAAGGGAGAATTCGAAGTAAAGGAACCCCTGCTATAACGCTACTACCATGTTGCCCGAAACACCATCGTCTGGTTCCACAAGGTAACTGTGAAGCACATACCGAGGCAGGAAAACAAAAGGGACGATACCTTGTCTAGGTTGTCAGTCACAAAGAAGAAGAACCACCAACGATCAGTTATACAGATATAGCTAAGACACCCCAGCGTGTCGGATACCGAATGCCTTGCAATAACCGAGACTAAAGCTGACAACTGGATGACCCCCATCATCCAGTACCTTGAGGATAACACATGTAAGCCAGAAGAAGAAAAAAAATGAAGCAACAGTGTGCCTGGTACACTATGATAAATGAAGATCTATACTAAAGAGGCTTCTTGGCCCCCTACTAAAATGCATCACCAGAAAGCAGGCCGAATATGTCATGACCGAGATACACCAAGGAGTTTGCGGAAATCATTCGGGGGCACGAACGATGGACTCTAAAGTACTCAAAGCAGGCTATTATTGGCCGACCGTCCAAGGAGACTATGCCAAGTACGTGAAAAAATGCATCAAATGCTAGGACTTTGGCCCCCTCCATCATGTTAAACCGAAAATGATGCACAATCTCATCTCTTCATGGTCATTCGCCATCTGGGAGATGGACATCATCGACCCTTTCGCGCTAAGAAAAGGGCAAAACAAGTTCCTCCTAGTAGGAATCGACTATTTTACTAAATGGATCGAGGTCGAGCCACTCGCATCCATCTTGGCCAAAAACTTTAAAATTTCGTGTGGCGAAGCATCGTGTGTCGGTTCGATGTCCCGAACATGATAATAACTGACAACGATCGACAATTTATTGACCAAGGACTATAATCCTTCTATGGCGACCTCGACATCAAGTCAATCATAGTCTCGGTCGAGCACCCACAAACCAACGGGCAAGCCGAGGCCGCAATCAAGGTCATATTAAACGAACTGAAGAAACGTCTCGGCAAATCCAAAGGCCGATGGACGGAGGAGCTCATAGAAGTACTATGGGCATACAAAAGCACCCCTCGGAGAACCACACAAGAAACACCATACAGCCTGACATACGGGACCGAGGCGATGATCCTAGTCGAAGTGGACGAGCCCACCATACGAAGGCAAATGTTCGACGTCAACCTAAACGAGGAAAGCCTAGCGGTCAACCTCGACTTGGTAAGCGAGTTGCGAGACAAGAGCAAGATCCGATAGACCGCATGCAAGCTTAGGACGTCAAGGCATTACAACACGAAAGTCCGATCGAGAAATTTTTTGAGGGGAGACCTCGTATGGAGAATGTGCAGTGATGCAAGAAAAAAATGAAGGGAAGTTCTCGTCCAACTGGGAGGGATCATTCCGAGTTCGAGAAGTCGCAAAGGGGGGAGCTTATCACTTAGAATGGCTTTTAGGAAAAATTGTACCAAGGACGTGGAATGTCACGCACCTTAAGTTTTATTACAACTGAAAGAAATAAAATTACGCACTCTTTCCTCACTCTATTGGAAGGTTTTAACGAGGCGTTTTTCTCAAAATACTAGCACTGCTCTCCTTCAAAGCCTCGATTCGGTCTAGATGAAGCCTTAACCGGCATACTTTGCTGACACTGCTCAACTAGGTTTTGTCTGGACGTAGCCCTAACCAGCATAGTCTACCAACACCTCTCATTCGGTTCGGTCTGGCTGAAGCCCTAACCGGCATACCCTGCCGACACTGCTTAACTAGGTTTAGCCTGGACGTAGCCCTAACCGACATACCCTGCCAACACCTCTTACTCGGTTCGGTCTGGATGGAGCCTTCAATGGCATACCCTGCCGATATCGCTCAATTTGGTTCGACCTGGATGTAGTCTAAACTGACATACCATGGCAAGGTCGTTCAACACACACAAGTTAACCTTTTAACTTGACGCAAATCAAAGCAAATCATTGATTAACAAGAAGTCGATCACCCATTCAACTCGTTCGATTAAAAAAACACATTGAAGGCTGATCGCCATTCAACTCGTTCAATTAAAAATTCACATTAAAGGCCGATCGCCATTCAACTTGTTCAATTACACACTCACATTGAAGGTTGATCGCTCATTCAACTTGTTCGATTAAAAACTCACGTTGAAGGTCAATTGCCCATTCAAATAAAGACCGACATATTAACTAGTGAAAATTTTGCTTAAACCCATTTACACCGGATACACAACGCAATAAAAGAAACAGCTGATACATTGATAAAATCAAAAAGAGGGAGGCCACACCCCGACCTCGGAGGAGAGAGATTCAAAACCAAAAAGGCCATAACTCAGCCAAAGGCGAAACTAGTCTTCATGATCTTCGTCTTCCTTACCTTCGATCGGCCAACACAGTTGCCTCACTAAAGCATTCATCTCAACAATTGGCATAATCCGATCCAAGTACACTTCGTTGTCAAGATCGAAGGTACCAGAGGCCGACGACCCTCTATAAAGAACATGGGCCTGATGGACAGCTCGGAGGAAGCTTTGCTTCAACAACTCCTCGGTCTGGTTGAAGTTGTGATCCAGCTTTGCCTCGGCCTCGTCCCTAGCAGCTTGTAGGGTAGTCAGCTCGGTCGCTGAAGATGAAAGTTTCTCATCCCTATCCTCCACCATCTTCCTCAGTTGGGTGTTTTCAGCCACCACCCTAGCCATTTCGGCCTCCACCTCCGCCAAGCGGCGCCAAGCCTCAACAGCCTCCTGCTAAATTTTCTCCTTCTCAGTCACCTCCGAGTCCAGTCTCTTTGAGAGGTCGGAGTTAGCAGCCAAAGACTGCTTCAGATGACCGGACGCCTCAGCCAACTCATGATCTAGTCGGGATATCTCCTCGGCATGGCGATCTCGTTCTTGACACCCAGTTGGATCATGAACATTGAGCGGCACAACATTTCCAAGCCGCCCCTTAGCAAGTCCGATGAAGGGACGACTCGGATAACCTCCCGGGTGGCTTCGGAAAGCGTCAGGCGCACCCCCCGAGTGAACTGCATGTCACCCCTAGAAGGGTCAGGGGTGACATCGATACCTCCATTGATCGCTCGATCTCTGGAGGGTTGACCGCCTTTGCAACGCGCTTGGGCCAGGGTGAATCCACCTCAATCGCCTCCCGACGAGGGGGAGGTGTCAGTAGAGAGCCAGGGGAGCGGGTGATGGTAGCAATGTTACCACCCTCCCTTGACGTCTTCTTTGATTTGCTAGAAGGGTCAGTCGAGCCCTTGCCAGCATGGGCACCCGAGTCGTTTGTTGTGTCCAGGTTGTCGATGCTACGACGTTCTTTCCTCTCGACCGCCCGTTTTCGATAAGCATCCAACACATCGACACCAGCGGGAGATTCTTGGGCCATAATTTCTGCAAAAAAAGAACAAGTGTTAGAAGACAAAGCATAAGACCGACCGTTAGCAGAAATAAAGTCCCATACCCTTAACGGTCGCCCATTGCATCGACTCGGTATAAGCACCGATAAGCTTCCTTGTGGGAAGCTTCCTCGGGAGTGCATCGAAGAGTGAGGGAATCTCTAACTCATCAGCACTCCCCATCGGCCTCGGTCACTCCTTAAAGTCACGAGGTTTGCTAGTCCAGTAGAGGGGAAACCGCGACTGACTAGTCTTGTCAAAGAAATAGGTCGTCATCTCCGGTCGAATGATAACCTTAACGAATCTCTCTTTAAATCTCTTATAGGAAACGAAGAAAGAATTGAAAAGAACACTCCCTGACTGACCGATCAACGAGTTCCATGAGACAAGACTGGTTGGGTGAGAGGTGTAGTAGGAGAGAAAAGAAGAGGGAGAAGGGTGAAGACACAAGACGTCACACAACAGGCGAAAGGCCTGGATGAACGCTTAGGTGTTTGGATGAATCTGGTAAAAGAAGGAGGGACTGGTACCTGGTCTCCCCATACAAACACTCTCGATAGATGAGCATGGTTCAACGCTAAAGAAGCTAGAATGCCCACCTGCCTTTAAAACTGGACACTTATCCAAAAACTTGGATACAAAAGTTGTAGTCGAATAGGCAGACGAGATCCCAACCACCTTAGGGTCTACCCAACTAAGATCCACAAGAGGAACACCTTGGGGGGAGAGCCCGACCGGTCAACAGCCTTGGCTGGGTCATCCCCCTTAACAACCTCTACCTGAAGTGGCACGTCGGCCACCCCGACCGACAAGGAGTCGGTTGTAGAGGACCCAGAAGAAGAAGAAGAAGAAGAAAAAGAAGACGACGAAGAGGACAGACAGACAAGAGAAAGAGAAGGGTGATCAGAAGAAGATGTGGGCCGAGACAAGGTTGACGTGACTAACCTCATATAAAGCTGAAGACCGGGAACAAAGCAGAAGGGTGAGAGAACACTCGGTTATCGAAGCATAGGCGAGAGATACCTCGGCTATCAAAACACTCAAGCAGAGAAGTAACACAATATCTCGGCACTGTTGGGACCACTATTTATAGGAGCCAAGGACCTCAAAAGACGAAGCGTCGCAACGATCTCAACCATTAGATCTCCTAGATCCAATGGCCCACAACGCTTCGCGCCCAAAAAACCCCTCATTAATGCGAGTCATGTCATGCTACTTGAGGTCATCAGGAAGTCCAACAGTCACATACCTAATGATAACTGACCGACACCTATCATCAAAGGCTCATCGAATACATCTACCCTCGATCCTAGGGGCAAGTGTATTGGTATGGACCGACTGGTAGAGGTGTACCTTCATCCGTTAGCTTTTCTTTGGTGGATTGGCGGAAGCATTCATGGAAGAGAATGAGCAAGGAACTCACGTAGAGTTGTGGACTCCTTGAAGGTGCATGCTAGGTGTGGAGAGTGAGTGGTGAGGCCATCTCACTTGGCTAAGGTGAAGAATGAAGATTAAAAAGTCTATCCTAAAGAGGTAGGAGACAAGGAGCAAAATTGGCACAATTTTTGAAGCAATTTGCTCTAGAATAATCTTGCCATTTCATGAACCAAGCACCTCCTTATAAAGGATTGGAGGGTCAAAATTGGAACAGTCAAATACAAATGAAATAAAAGCTAAATAAAATGTGATGCATTTGACGCCAAATTTGAGACATAACACATGGAACATGTGATGGAAAGCTTTTAAGCACATGGAACATGTGCTCTCTTCTCCAAGGCTTTAGTCATAACCGACCTTGGTTAATTTAGGTGTTCAAAGAACCTTCATTTAACCAAGGTTGGTTTTTAGGTACCAAATTTCACCTAAAAAGAATTACAAGTAAAATTTCCTATTCTACTTTAACAAGAAAAATAAATCCTACTTCTTTACTAGAGTTATGGCTTTTTAAACATGTAAAGAAGGTTTCTCTGCCATCAGTAGCAGTATTCCAATCTTTTTTATCCCTCTTGGCCATGGCTCTAGTGGTAGGCCCGGATCTTCTCTTTGTTGGGCTTGCACTTGGACTTGTCCTTGGGTATCTTCCATCATCCCCTCCCTCTTGAAAAGGATTTGTCCTCAAATCCAATGCTTCTACTTCTTCTTCTTCATTACTTCCTACAAAAGGCATTAAGTCCACAACATTAAAAGTATGATGAATTCCATATTCTTCAAGTAAATCAAGAATGTATGCATTGTTGTTAATTCTTTTGAGGACTTGGAAGGGTCTGTCACCTCGAGGACTAAGTTTGGACTTCCTCTTAGTTGGAAATCTATCTTTCCTAAGATGAAGCCAAACTAAATCTCTTTCTTCAAATACTATCTCTCTCTTCCCCTTATTGTTATGTTTTGTATATTTCTCAGTTTGCTGTTGTATTTGTTCTTTAATCCTCTCATGCATTTTTTCTTAACAAATTCAACTTTTTTTACTCCTTCCTTATGTAAAATTCTTATGGATTAGGAAGTGGCAACAAATCTAAAGGAGTAAGAGGATTAAATCCATAAACAACCTCAAATGGAGAAATATTAGTAGTTTTATGAACTACTCTATTGTATGAAAACTCAATATGAGGAAGATGCTCATCCCAAGATTTATGGTTGCCTTTCATGACTGCCCTAAGCATAGTACCAATAGATCGATTTACAACTTCGGTTTGTCCATTCGTTTGAGGATGACAAGAAGTTGAAAAATTCAATTTGGTTCCAAATCTTTCCCAAAGGGTTCTCCAAAAATAACTTATAAATTTTGGATCTCTATTGGACACTATGCTTCTAGGTAGTCCATGAAGTCTTACCACATCTCTAAAGAAAAATCTAGAGATATTATTTGCATCATCCACTTTGTGGCATGGAATAAAATGTGCGATTTTACTAAAACGATCCACAACCACAAAAATGGAATCAAAACCTCTTGCAATCCTAGGAAGTCCAAGAATAAAATCCATGTTAATGTCTTCCCATGGAGCACTTTCAAAAGGTAAAGGAGTATAGAGTCCATGAGGCATTATTTTAGACTTAGCTTTTAAACATGATATGCATCTAAAACAATGTCTTTGGACGTCTCTTCTCATATGCGGCCAAAAGAATTTTCCTTTTAAAAGCTGTAGAGTCTTATCAACTCCAAAATGGCCCATGAGACCTCCTTCATGAGATTCTTTTACAAGAAGTTTTTTATGTGTTCCTTGAGGTATACAAAGTTTTCCTTCTTTAAAAAGATACCCCCCAAACACATAAAATCCTCCTTGTGCTCTATGTTCACATTTAGAAAAGATGGATGCAAAATCATGATCTTCTTTGTAGAGTTCAATTATGTTTTCAAATCCAAGAATTTGGGCTCCAAGTTTTGAAAATAGGGCATGTCTCCTTGAGAGAGCATCGACCACAATGTTTGTACTACCCTTCTTGTATTTGATAACATAAGGAAATTGTTCAAGAAATTCTATCCATTTTGCATGTCGTTTGTCCAACTTATGTTGACCTTTCAAATATTTTAAAGACTCATGATTACTATGAATGACAAATTCTTTAGATACTAGATAGTGCTCCCAAGTCTTTAAGGCCTTCACAAGTGCATAGATCTCTTTATCATAGGTGGGGTAGTTGAGAGTGGCTCCATGAAGTTTTTCACTAAAATAAGCAATTGGATGTCCACCTTGCAACAACACGACATATGCCTACTCCCGATGCATCACACTCTAGCTCAAAAGTTTTTGCAAAATTTGGTAAAGTTAGAATGAGTGCATTAGTGAGTTGAGCTTTTAGCCTCTTAAAGGTTTGATCTTGCTTCTCGGTCCAACAAAATGGAGCGTCTTTCTTCACTAACTCATTGAGTGGTGAAGCTAGACTCGAGAAGTTAGGCACAAATCTTCTATAAAAGCTTGCTAATCCATGAAAACTCCTAACTTCCCCTACATTTTGTGGAATTGGCCATTCTTGGATGGCGTTGATTTTTTCGGGGTCAACATGTACCCCATTTTTGTTAACTATAAACCCTAAAAATACTAAACTATCAACACAAAAGGTACATTTATCTCTATTAACAAACAAACTATTATACCTAAGCACTAGGAGAACTTCCCTAAGGTGACTTAGGTGAGATTCTAGGCTTTTGCTATATACTAAAATATCATCAAAATAAACTACTATATATTTACCTATACAATCCCTTAAGACATGATTCATTAGCCTCATGAAAGTGCTAAGTGCATTAGTGAGCCCAAAAGGCATCACTAACAACTCATATAGTCCAAATTTGGTTTTAAAAGCGGTTTTCCACTAATCACCTTCTTTAATTCTAATTTGGTGATATCCATTTTTAAGATCAATTTTAGAAAATATGGTGAACCCATGCAATTCATCAAGCACAACACATTCAAGTATTGGAATTGGATGCCTATACTTGATGGTGATGTTATTGATGGCTCTACAATCACAACACATTCTCCACTTGCCATCTTTTTTGGGCATCAACAAGACAGGTACAACACAAGGACTTAGGCTATTTTGAACCCAACCCTTATCCAACAAATCCTACACTTGTGATTCTATCTCCTTAGTTTCTTCAGGATTAGTTCTATAGGCTGGTCTATTGGGTAGACTAGCTCCTGAAACTAAATCTATTTGATGTTCAATTCCTCTAAAAGGTGGAAGTCCACTAGGGCCATCCTTAGAGAATATGTCATCAAAGTCTTTTAAAATATCTTTTACTTGAGGAGGTAGAACACAAGTCTCAGTAAGTGTGGCAGTGCATGTAAGTGTTCCTTTAGAAAGTAGGAGGCTTGAAGGTTGTTCAAAAAGAAGTATTTTTTCAATCTTATTTTCAAATTTTTCTTTTACTTTTTGAATGACCTTGTGGGAAGGAACACTCTTCTCCCATGTCTCTTTTTCCTTAAGGGCTTTTTCTTGGTTTTCTACTCTCTCTTTTTTCTCTTCCTCTCTTTTTTTCCTCATTTGCACTTGGTCTTTTATCACTTGGGAAGATGATAAGGGATAAAGTACAAACTTCTTTTCTTTGTGAGTGAAAGTAATCTCATTGGTAAGACCATTGTGCATAGTTTTCTTATCAAATTGCCAAGGTCTACCAACAAAATATGACAAGCTTCCATAGGAACTACATCACACAAAACTTTATCTTTATAGTTCCCCACAGAAAACTCGACTTTCACTTGTTGATCTACAGTTAACTCCCCATCTTCATTGATCCATTAAAGTTTGTAAGGTTTAGGATGAGGGATTAATTGTAGATTCAACTTTTCAACCATCCTAGCGCTACAACAGTTGCAGCAAGAACCACTATCCACAATGAGAGAACACACATTTTCAAAAACTTTACACCTTGTGTGAAAAATGCTCTCCCTTTGTGTCTCTTGGTTCATACTAGGTTGATTGTTGAGGGTTCTACGGATCATCATTAACTCACCCTCACATGGATAAGCCCCTTCACTATTTTTTTTTCTTCTTCCCCGTTAGCTTCATCACTTTGGCTACTATATACATCATTACCCCTCAAGAATATAGTTCTCCTATTTAGGCATTGGGCAGCTATATGACCTCTTCCAAAGCATTTAAAACATTTTTTATCTCTGCTACGGGGTTGTGGGGTTATCACTTCTTTATCTATATTTTTGGGAGTTTCCTTATATCTTTCCTTTGAAGTTTCCTCTTTTTTATACTCTCTCTTGGGATAGGAGTTAAAATATGAACCTTCCCTATGACTTTTCCTTAAATTTTGTTGTTCAACTTTGATACAAATTTGAATTAAATCATCCAAGTCTCTATAGGGTAAAAGTTCAACTCTATCTCTAATCTCAAGATTGAGTCCACTTAAAGTCTTGCTATGGTAGTGGTCTCGGACTCTCTAATTGAGGTTCTCATCATGTATAATTCCATTTTCTACCTATATTCGTCTACATTCATAGTCTTTTGTTGGAGTCTTTGGAGCTTGTCCATTAACACCCTATTATAATAGGAGGGAATATGGCGGCGTCTTAAGGCTCCCTAAGATCATTCCAATACTCTATGGGAGGGTCCTTATGAAGGCGCCTATCTTGCTCAAGGGAAATCCATCAATACATAGCATTACCATGAAAGATTAGGGTGGCTAGGGGTACCTTTCGTTCCTCACTCACTCTATGGCAAGCAAACAATTGTTCTACCTTCATTTCCCAATCTAGATAAGCTTTTACGTTTTCTTTTCCATGGAAATAAGGTAGGTCTACCCTAACCTCCTTAGCGCTTTCTTGTCTTTCTCTTCTAGCTCTCCTAGGGGGTGGTTGATAATAGTCATTAATTCTAAGATTTTGTTCCCCAAAAGAATCATCTCCCCTAGAGCTAGATGCATGAGAACTTTTTTTTGATTTGTTGTATTCATCCCTTTCTCTAACCAATTTCACTCTTCTATCATCAAAGCAAGATGTTCATCCCTCTCTTTGAGTTGGGACTCATATTGCAATTGTCTATATGAAAGTGATTGAAAGTCTTGTGCTAATTGTTTCAAAAGAGTTGATCGACACCCTACCTTATTCCATTAACGCTCAAACCAAGGTCAGTGAACCCAAACTACCATTAAGAATTAGGTAATACGACCGTAAGTATGATCCATTCCACTAATCAGACCCAATAAGGTAAGCCCATTAAAATAATATAAATACCACACATTCCATGAAGAAAGGTACGCCATTATCACGGTACACTCCCAAGTGTCAAATACCTTCTTTACTGACTTGAGCGTCGGAGTGCCTTCTGCAAGTACCTCTCCCATTTGCCATTCACCCGAGATTGAGAGACTGAGAGCGCGAAGGCCAGAAGGATCGTAGTGAAGCTTTAGCAACCTGCTCGAAGGAAGGAAGAAGACAAAGCCTTCAATAGTTCTCTAAGTCTCATCTCTCTAGTAGGAACAGGTTCCACCGTAGAGATGGAAGAGTCATTTCATGAAAAACATCGCGTCTGACCCATATACTAAACAAAAATTATGATAATAATTGTGGAGTGATATGATATAACCATGCCACACTTTTTTTATCTTATTTAACCTCCACCTGAAAAGCCCATCAATATGACTCGATTGATCATCACTTCCCCTTTCCATTTGTCTAAGATGGTTTACACATATGTAAGGACTTGTTAGACTCCAAGCTCATCGCACAACTATCTCACCTAACAAGTGGGAGAAAGCATCTTGTCATCATATATTAGGATATGAGGAACTTGGAACCTGCAGATGATAGATTCTTAGATAAACTTATTTAATTTTTCAGCTGTAATTTCCACAAGATTCTACTTCCACCCACTTTGTGACATACTCAATTGACACTATTAATAAATTTCATCTATGGAATATAAAGTTTAGACACATGCACATATCGATGAATCAAATTTAAAAGACATTTTTTTGATCTATAATACCATAATTTTTTAAAAATTTAAATTTATTATATAAATTTCCATTATGATTATAGAAATAAAAAATAAAACTTATATATAATAAAAAATACTTAAATTATATATAAGAATATTTTTATTTAATCTCCAATCATATTTTCATATAATGTGAAATTTGTTGAAGTTAATTAGTTTTTAAATAAATTTCAATTAAGTATATTTTTTTCAATGACAATCTCCTATCATATAATTTATTATGTCATATAGATTCTGTCTTGGTGTTTTATATTTTAGAAATTAGACATGTAGAGTGTGTAGAGTGTCCATGTGACATGTACAATTACTTTGGTGGTGTGATATTTAACTCTCCATGCCACTGACAGTTGCGAATTTCTAAACAAATTGAGAAAAATTTCCTCTCTAAAAAGGTCAATGAAAATCGTTCTTAAGAATTTTACTCGATGTGACGGCAACATATATCCTCATGTACCTTCTCTATTATCTGACGAATATGGTTGTCCTCTACGCACCTTAATAAAGGAGTTGAAAATACTCTTCGAAACAAATTTCCATCATATACTACGTACTGTGAAGCATTACATTAAACGATAGTTGCTTCATTTGGGCTTTTCGATGCTTTTCCTTCTGTCAACAATCATATGTACGATGTTATCCAAGACCATTGCTTTATTTCTAGTGATAGAACAACAAGTTCCTCCATCGACACTTGGTACATCCACACATATTGATGATTACCTGACATCGTTGTACTGTCAAGCTTCAAAACAAGGTATTCGTGCATTTTGTCTCTAGGAACATACAATAGTTCATTCTCTTCTTAGTTCTCAATTCCGCAGCCTCAATATGAGAGGTTGCCCTCAATAGCCTACTAGTATATAGTATGGAATAACACTAATAGTTTATATCGTTACTTTAAGTAAATTAGTTTATCAATTATATATTTGGTATCATTGCTAATTACACAGAATGATCTGTATTAGATTGATTTTTAAAATTAATAAACTAAATTGGACTTATTAATATTAAAAACTAAAGTTAAATAAATTAGTAAATTGGTCATTATATAATAAGTAACTTGTGAAAGAAGCCTAGGGTAGAGTTGTGCTCCCATAATATAATAATATATTGCACATAATACTCATGACAGCCCGACAAACTATTAGAAGGTTTCTTCTATTTACTGAACAAAACAGAATCAATCAGTGAAATAGTGCTAACCATGATCCTGTTATAACTTATGCAAATCACACAGCAGATCTAAAATGGATGGATTCTGAACAAATTAATGACATATATGCATGGAATACAAATCCATTATATGTAGTTCAAAGATAGAACTCTTGTTTTTTGTGTGGTTTGAGAAGAACATGAAGTTAACAGAACAGAAGCAGAGCAGATTATGTTATAGGCAGACATGCAGAACAAAAAATCCAATTAACCCATATCTTTTATCTCAAATTGACTATTGAAATATTCAAGATACCAGCTATAAAGTGTGAAGATATGTTAAGATGGCCACAAAATAATATTAATGTTAGATGATTTCATACATGATCAGAATTTAAATTGCAGCTCCCATGGTGTGCATCATTTCAATTTTACTTAGTGCAGTTCAAGCGCAGTCGTGAAAGCATTTGAAAAAGGAGTTTCCTTTTCTTTGTTTCTCCAATGGAAACACATTTGATGTGAGAGATAAAGGACCAGTACTCACCAGACTCTGGTTCACATTTTCGACCCAATTCAGGGCAACCATCTATGATCAAATCTTCAAGAGCTCGTAGACGATGCATGTCACTTGGGAGATGCAACAACTGAGGACAGTTAACAATACGGAGCATCTTAAGATGAGTCATTGTGTTAAGCCACTCAGGAAGCATCTCAAGACAATGACAATTTGAAATTGACAATGTTCTCAAAGTGTTGGAGGCTCCTTGAATCCATTGAGGCAATGTCTGTTGCCGTGCAGATTCCTCAATATGCAAATATTTCATCATCAATCTTTGGATTGGTCTTTCGCTGTTGAAGGACAGGTTTAGCATCACGCACCTTGTTACAATCAGAACCTCAAGTTTAGGGAGAAGATGAAGAGGTAAGGACTCTAGGTTCGCACATGATTGAATCATCAAAACTTCAAGGGATGGGAGTTGTGCCTGTGCTCCTCGGAACAAAAACTTCAAATTGTCACAGTATTCAAAAATCAAAGAATGAAGACTGTTCAAGCTTGCAAATTCATCCTCTGACAAAATACACTGTTTTGTGGTTATATACAATTTTCGGAGGCTGATTAACATCCCTAATCGTTTAGGCAATGTTTCAAGGCCCAAGCATCTTCTTAAAGACAACATTTGTAAGTTTTGGAGTTTGCAAAAAGAATTAGGAAGTCTTTTTATGCTACAATTATTATCAAGACTGAGAGGTCGCAGATGCTCCAATTTAGCAATTGAATTAGGAAGTGTCTCAAAAAAGGAATCACTTAAATCTAAATGACGTAAGTATTTGTATCTTTTTATCCATGTTTCCAAAAGATATTCACTGCCAACACCCACTCCATCAACGGGAAATATTATAGTTCTCACACCTCTGAACTTGGGGAACAAAGTATGGCTTAGTGAGTCATTTTCAACAACTGATATATGCCTTATTTGCTCAGCTATTTTGTGAGTGTGGGAGTTCACCATTAGAAACTCCTCTTTCGCAACATACAGCGAAAGATCATGTACCAAATCATGTAGTTTAAAATAGTACATTGTGCCGAAGTCCTCAAAGTCCTCCAGAAATGATCTTGAATATAACTCATATATATAGTTTTCCAACATTCTCTATCTTCTGATTTCCAAATGGTGATCGAAGTAATCCAAGTGTGACCCAAAAGTTAGCCATTTCAGCACTGGTAAAGCCAAAATCTTTAGGATAAAGAGAAAAGAAAGCAAAACAGTGCCTCAAATAGGATGGCATTTGATCATAGCTCAACTTTAGGGAAGGTAAAATGTCATCTTTCTGTTGTTTTAGGTTCCATAGCTCATGGTCTCTCATATTTTCCCATCTTTCTAAATCAAGCACTGAGAACAGGGAACTTCCTGATGTTTTTAGTGCTAGTGGCACCCCTCCGCACTTTTTCACTATTTCTTTTCCAATTTCCACTAGATTTGGGTGTTCTTTTTCTTCACCTTCCCTAAATGCCCATTTGAGAAACAGAGATAAGCAATTCTCCGCAGAAAGACCTTCTAAAACATACGAGGGAACAGTGCCCATCATGGAAGCAATTGAGTGACTCCGTGTTGTCACTATGATTTTGCTTCCAATTGCACCAACTTTAATTAAATCTTTCAACTCTATCCATTTTGAACGATCCTCATTCCATACATCATCCAAGACTAGTAGATACTTCTGGTAAGAAAGTTTATGTCTAAGACGACTTTGTAACTGCTCAATATCTAAATTGTTAATGCTTTCTTGAGGAACAGCAGAAATGGTTGGATCAGAAGCAGAGTTGATGATTTTAACAATTATCTGTCTTATGTCAAAGTCATCAGAAATACACACCCACATCTTCAACGGGAAAAGATCATCCATTCTCTTATCATTGAACACCAACTTTGCTAGTGTGGTCTTCCCCAACCCTCCAATACCTACTATGGGAATAACACAAACACTTTGATCTCCATAACCATCACCATGAAGGTGAGGTTGCATCAAAAGCTTCATAATTTCTTCCCTATTCTTCTCCCTTCCTATAACCCTTGAAGCATCAACATGAGAATAAGTCATTTCTCTCCTTTGCAGACGGCTGTGATCAATATCAATCTTCTCAAGACCAAACATGCTCCCATCTGCTGCTATCTTATCCAATCTACGCCTAACATTTTTTATTTGCCTAACCATCCTAAAACGGAAAACAAGAGAATTAGATGAAGAAAAGAAGTGGTCTACCTTCATCCTGGTGCTGCCTGAAGCTTTGAGAACTTGTTTTCTCAGGCTTTGGTTCTCAAATCCATCCAACACATCTTCCGCATCTAGGCAGACATTTTGAATCTGCCTGAGCCATTCACGCAACCCATGGTTCTTCTCCTTCTTCTCCTCAGCATCCAACAGCATGCCTTTTACAATTAACAAGGTGTCTCTCAGACCTTGCACATCCTCATACAGATCAAAGGCTCGAGAAACTTCTTCATAAAGATTAGATGCAAGCTTCCCTAGCAGTGATTCAGCAATTCCGAAGACAAAATATTCGGCCATGTTCTTGGTGAAAGAGCACAAAGTAGTTGTTATACAAGTTTGTGTTTGTGGGGTTTGGCCTTCCACATGTCAATTATACCCGTATAGCCTTATTACAAGTCAACAAACAGAGCTCAAGTCTCTTAGTCAATTTTCACTGTTTAAGGTTAAATGTTACTTTTAGTTGTTTATCTTTTGGGGTTAAGTCAACGGATTGAATTTAAGTCTGAAGTATTTCATATCTTTTACAAGGTTTATTTTTTAATGTTTTAATTAAAACGTTAAATAGATTAAGAGAGTTTTAAAATAAGTTGGTGACTCTCCTTTTTTAATATACTATCCATTTTAAATCCAGCAATTATTAATTTAATAGTCTTTTTTAGAGTGATGCAACCATAGTTATTTTATAGATTTTTCTTCGAATTTGATGTTCTGTTATTCCATCAATATTCCATTCTGTAACGCCATTTCCATCAAAGGTGGAGGGATGTTCTAACACCCATTCTTCAAATTGAATGTCCAATAGGGTTGGTTGTTTATAATAGTTTCTACTAGTTGGAAAATGATTGGGTTTATAATATTTTGATTTAGGATTTCTTCAACTTTTTGTATGGTGTTTACCTTTGATATATTTAAAATTTTTTTTTTTTTTAATTTCTTCCAATGTTGTATTAGCATATCTTCCTATTTTCAGATCTTTTAATTCTTGTTTGGAGAATTGAAACGGTTTTATTAGCGATTTTTCTAAACTTTTACTTTTGTTTCCTACATTTGATTCATTGTTATTTGTAGTTATTGCTACTTGGTATAATTGATTGTGATAATGAAGTTGACTATGAATATTCAAATATTTTGAATGTCTTATGTATCTATTTCTCATTTTTCTCTAAGCATTTAAAAAGGGGAAGTTATTGTTGAAGCTGGAGGAAGCTTCTTCCCTACCAAGACTTGATGTGTGTTTGATGAAGAAAATGGCTTGAGTGCTTTGAAGATTGTAATAGGTTTTTAGATTCATTTGTAATTAGGCTTGTAAGTGTGTATGATTGCCTTTTGCTGTATAACCTATCCTAGATGCCTAACCAAGTCTAGATCAAGCACATGATGTGGTTAAATGGGTTTTGAAAAACTTTTTAAAATGTTTTTAAAAGTTTTAAATCAGTACACAAATAAATCTGTTTTATGGAGAAAGAATCTGTTTATTTCTTCTCTGTTAAAAGGCTTTACTAAAAGTTTTGTTAGAGACCACAGACAAAGCTTAGTTCGTTATTTCAGTTAAAGCTGAGCTGGCCTACTTGTCTTCATTTAATCTGTTTCACTGTGAAAGAATCGGTTTGCCCTTTGATCAGTTGAAAGGTTTTTCACAAGTTAGTTAGGGCACCAAAGGTACAACTCAGACAGTTATTTCAGTTAGCTGAGTTGGCAGTTTTCATAAAATAAATCTGTTAAGTTCAAAAATGAATCTGTTGTTTTCATAACTGCTTTTCAATTGTTTTTTGAAAAGAAGTTAGAAACTGTTTTCTATATAAAGAAAAGTCTCTCTCACATGAATTAGTGCTGAGCAATTACGTTTTTGACAGAGATCAAACACTTTCCATGTGAGAAGAAGGATTGAAAGATTTTTGAAAGGTTTTCCAAAGAGATTTTCAAGTGTGCTTGTTCTAGGAAACCTTTGATCTTGGTGAAGGTGCTGGTGCAGTTCTGCAGCAAATTGAACTACTGGTTTTGAGTTCTTGCATCTTCTTTTCAGGTGTAATCTTTCCTTTATTCTGTTTTGTAAAGGTGTAAGTGTTAGTCACTCCTTGATAGGGTTTCTTGGAGTGCAAGGTGTGCTGAAATAGGGTTTTTTTCAGCATTGTGTATGTTGTTCTTGTAGTGTTCAAGAACTGCTGTGTTTGTAAGTGATTGGTACTGGTTTTAGTGAATTCCACCTTGGGGTAAGGTGAGACTAGATGTAGCTCTGTATGAGTGAACCAGTATAAAAACTTGTGTGCCTTGTCTTCTCATCCCTGCACTCATTTCTGGTTTTTTGTTTAATTATGTCAAGAACTAAATCTGTTCTTTTGAAATTGAATCTGTTAATTCTGGGTTTAAGTGAAAACTGTTCTTCCTTATTTGTTAAAGTTCTCTGATCATAAACAAGGCTGCTGTATATAATGGTTTAAGTGATTTGTGAACAAACTGTCCATTCATTAAAACCTGAGAAAGGATCATTCCTCTCAAAATCTTGTGTTGAGTAATTTTGCTTGATTTCTAAGCATAATTGTATCATTCATCCTCACAATATTAAACTGATCTGATTTTGTTATAATTCTCTGTTGATCACAATTTTACATTGAACAAATTCAAATTGTGCCAAGACTACTCTGAAGAATCAATCTGTTTCATGTAAAAACAATCTGTTCTTTTTGCCTCTGGAATACTGAAAAATTGTGTGTTCTTGCGAAAATTTTATAAGCTCAATTCACCCCTCCCCTCTTGAACTTAGACACTAATAGACCCAACAGTTATTACCTCCTTGTTTTCAATATTTGGGAATTTTATTTCTTCTAAAGCTGGGATTTTACATTTACAGCAACTTTGTTGTTCAAAGTTCTCCATATTATTTTTCATCGATTTTTATGACATTTAGATTTAATTTGTCTAACCAGTTTTGTTCAAACCATCTAAAATAAAGTGTTCTCGGATGGGGGTTGAGACCCATAGAACTATTGAGATCACTCCTCTATCGGTTGGTTGTCCTACGCTTCAACCTTCTTCCTTGCAAGCTCCTTCTTCCTCTCTACTCGTCACATCTCTTGGTCTTCTCATAGCACGGGCTCGGATGGTACATGCAGAAGACACTCTGACGCTCAAGTCAGCAAAAGTATTGGACACTCAGGTTTTAGAGTACTGTAGATAATGACATACCTGATTCTTGGAATATATGTGCTATTTATATTACCTTAGTGGGCCTTCCTTATTGGGACAAATTAGGGAGTTGGACCGCGCTAAGGGCTACATTACCTAGTTTCTAATTGTGAATTACCTTCACTAACTCTACTTAAGCGTAACTAGATTTTAGATGTCGGTCGACCTAGTGATGGGGACCGATACATGTAATCATTCGTCCGGCTCTCACCGGTACACTTGCCCCCAGGCTTGAGGATGATTAATCCAAAGAGTCTTAAAGAGTAGTGTGACGGTTGAGCTTTCCGAGACTTGTGGTGAGAGTTGGGTTTCTCGAGGGCTGATGTAACGTGCGGCGGCGACTAAACGTGTGACGCAACGTGTTAGAATATTTGGCTTTAAACTAAAGGGGGGGGGGAATGATTTAAAGAGGGATTTCGAAAACTTTTAAGCCTTGAATGAAATTACTTCGAGAATATCTTGATTAAGAAATTAGTTTTTCAAAACACAAAGCTAAAAGCACAGTACCAGCAAAACAATCGGTTGTTTCGTAGAAACAATCAGTTGTTTTGCAGAAACAATCGGTTGTTTATACCAGTTTACAAATATCAAAACTGAATTTAAAGAGTTAAGGGATAGAGAAAATGCACACAGAGATTTATACTGGTTCACTCTAAACCCAGAGCTACATCCAGTCTTCTCAGAAACCACTGAGGAACACCACTAAGCAAACAAACCTAGATCACTTACAACACAACCAAGAAAGTGACATTGATCCCCTCAAGACACACACTTCTCTTAGCCAACACACCAACACTAAGAATGCTGATCTTGATCCCCTCAAGAACACACAACACTTCTAAGCAAACACACAAAGATTCTTGTTCAACAGATACAAGGATTACACTTGTTACAGAAGCAAATTTGAAATCAATACAAGCAGAAATCCTATCTCACACACTTTGATCAATCTCAATCTCTAAGTAATCTCAACTCTTTGAAAAACTCAAAAACTTGTGTTAATTGTTCTTACTCAAATCTGTTTTTCTGATGATATTCAAAGATGATGTTTGTTACCAAATCTTAACAAACTATTCATTGTATTTAAAGATTGGTCAAAGCATTAAAGACTGGAGCGTAATCAGTTAAAATCATTTAAAGCTCAGTCAAAACAAAAAACCATTTTTTTGTTATGGTACCAAAACAAACAATCGGTTGTTTCCTCGAATCAATCGGTTGTTTTAGTTTTAATAGCTCAACCATTTGAAAAACAGTTTTCAATCTTTTCTAAAAACACCTAAGTATAAAACAATCAGTTGTTTCGACAAAACAATAAGTTGTTTTTCACTTAGCTTGAAAAACACTTTTTTCTTTTAAAAAGATTGAGAATGCCTATGCTTTAGATTCAATCAAGAGTGGATTACAAAACTCAATCTACCCCAGATCCTATCTAAGACAACTCAGCAACAGCAAGCACAGCCTAGCCTTCAACATTCTTCAAAGGGTTTTGGATTCTTCAAAGCTTGAACACCACTTGGTTCAACAATCTCCTCCTATTTGATGAAGACAAATCCCTGGTGCTTGTGTTTGACTTGATTGAATCTGAAGTAGTACCTACAAAAAATAGCATATCTACCATCCAATGTTTCTTACAACAGCAGGTTAGTTTTTCACACATTTAAAACATAAAACCTGATAAACAATCGGTTGTTTACTCGAAACAATCGGTTGTTTTTATCAGCAGCAGCAGAAAACAGTTTTATATCAGAGATTTTAACAGAATTAAACAATTTCAGATAAGGATACACAAGACCAATTAATTCTCCCCCTATTTTTCTTCACAAATAGACTTTAACAGAAACAAAACAGATTTAAGAGAGATTATTAAGATCAAGGATACCTAATTCATTTCTTAGGAAGAAAAACCTCTCTTTTGGTAGTGGTTTTGTGAAGATGTCAGCTAGTTGCAGTTTGGTCTCCACAAACTTCACTTCACAATTCCCATTGTTTACATGATCCCTGATGAAATGATGTCTTATCTCAATATGTTTGGTCCTTGAGTGTTGAATCTGATTTTTGGTAAGATTGATGGCACTTGTGTTATCACACATCAAAGGGACTTTGCTGATCTTTAATCCAAAGTCTACAAGTTGTTGTTTGAGCCATAGAATCTGTGCATAGTAGCTTCCAACAACTATATACTCAGCCTCAGCAGTAGAGAGAGCAACACATGCTTGCTTTTTGCTATTCCATGAGATTAGCCTTGAGCCAAGAAGGTGGCAAGTGCCACTTGTGCTCTTCCTATCTAGCTTGCAACCTGCAAAGTCAGAATCTGAATAACCAATTAAGTGAATTGGAGAGTGAGAAGGATACCTTAACCCAACAGTTGACGTTCCTTTTAGATATTTCAGAATTCTTTTTGCAGCTTTGAAGTGTGATTCTTTAGGATTTGCTTGATATCTTGCACAAAGACACACCGCGAACATGATGTCCGGCCTACTTGCTGTTAGATATAGCAAAAAACCAATCAATCCTCTGTATTTGGTTTGATCTACACTCTTTCCAGCAGAATCAGCATCCATATAGCAGTTTGATGGCATTGGAGTGCTTGCTTCTTTGCAGCTTTCCATTTCAAATTTCTTGAGAATCTCCTTGCAATACTTTGATTGACATAGAAAATCTCATCCTTTGTTTGCTTAACCTGCAATCCAAGAAAGAAAGACAATTCTACCATCATAGACATTTCAAACTCACCTTTCATTGCAACCACAAATTCTTCACACAACCTATCTTGTGTAGCACCGAAGATGATGTCATCAACATAGATTTGTACAAGAATTATTTCTGAATTTGACTTTTTGATGAAGAGAATCTTGTCTACCATTCCCCTTTCATAACCATGTGATAGCAGAAAGTTTCTAAGTCTCTCATACCACTGCCTTGGAGCTTGCTTCAGTCCATACAAAGCTTTCTTCAACTTGAAGACATGGTTGGGATGTTGATGATCTTCAAAGCCCGGTGGTTGATCCACATACACTTCCTCATTGATGTAGCCATTTAAGAAGGCACTCTTGACATCCATTTGGTAGAGTTTGAAACCACTCATACAAGCAAAAGGCAGCAGCAACCTCATAGCCTCCAACCTAGCAACAGGGGCAAAGGTTTCACCATAATCTATGCCCTCCTCTTGATTGTAGCCTTTGGCAACTAGCCTTGCTTTGTTTCTTATGATCACACCATCTTCATCCAACTTGTTTCTGAATACCCACTTCGAACCTATAATGTTCATCTCATCTATTCTAGGGACAAGAAACCATACCTCATTCCTTGCAAACTGATTCAATTCTTCATGCATAGCTTCAACCCACTTCTCATCCTTGAGAGCTTCATCAATTGACTTTGGTTCAATTTGTGAGATGAAAGTTGTGTGCCTGCAGAAGTTTGAGATGAAGCTACGTGTGGAGACACCTTCCTTTATCTGCCCTATGATGTTTTCCACTGACAGATCTCTAGGAATCCTCCATTCTTTGGGCAGCTCACTCTGTTGCAAAATTTTAATCGGTTGTTTTTGCGAATCAACCGGTTGTTTTTCTGTACAGATTTCCAGCTTCTCCAAACTGATGCTTTGTTCATCCTCTTCAGCTCTAGTCTTCGGGATTTGGATGTTTCTGTGATCTACCTCATCAAAGACAACGTGAACTGATTCTTCTACAGTCATCAACCTCTTATTGTAGATTTTATATGCATGACTTGTGAGAGAATACCCTATGAAGATGCCAAGATCCGCTTTCTCATCAAACTTCCCCAAGTTTTCCTTTCCATTGTTGAGAACGAAACAATTGCACCCAAAAACTCTAAGATGATTGATGTTAGGCTTCCTCCCATTGAATAGTTCGTATGGAGTCTTCTTCAGAATGGGCCTAATAAGCACTCTATTCATCACATAACAAGACGTGCTCACTGCATCCGCCCAAAAGTACTTAGGAAGAGATGATTCACTAAGCATTGTCCTTGCTAGCTCTTCAAGAGACCTGTTCTTCCTTTCTACCACACCATTTTGCTGTGGAGTTCTTGGAGCAAAGAAGTTGTGCAGAATCCCCATCTTCTCACAGAACTTGTTGAACTTCTCATTTTGGAATTCTCCTCCATAATCACTTCTAATAGAGCCTATGTTGCAGTTCTTTGTATTTTGTAACCTTCTTGCTAGCTTCTTGAATGCAGAAAAGGAATCACTCTTTGATTCCAAGAAAAGAGTCCAAGTGAACCTAGAAAAGTCATCAACAATAACAAGAGCATAATAATTTCCACCAAGACTCATAGTTCTTGAGGGTCCAAAGAGATCCATGTGAAGAAGTTCAAGGGGTTTTAAAGAAGAAACAACATTTTTTATTTTAAAAGAACTTTTCACTTGTTTCCCTTTTTGGCACGCTTCACAAATGTGATCCCTCTCAAACTTGAGCTTTGGTAGCCCAATCACAAGATCCCTTAAAATTATCTTGTTCAAGTGATTCATGTGAATATGAGCAATTCTTTTATGCCAAAGCCAAGATTCATCTTGCTTGGATAGAAGACATCCAATTGAACATGGTGAAGAGATATCTAGAAGATACACATTATTGACTCTCTTACCTACCAACATTACCTCTTTGGTGTTGGGTAGATAAATTTCACATGTGTTTGGCTTGAACATCACTTGATATCCCTTGTCACATAGTTGGTTAATGCTCAACAGATTGTGCTTTAGACCTTCTACATAGAGCACATCATGGATGACCAAGATGTCTTTGTCTCCTATGGATCCTCTCCCAAGAATCCTTCCTTTATTGTTGTCCCCATAGGTGACATGCCCTTCTTGCTTAAAGGAGATGCTCAGGAACATTGTTTTGTCCCCTGTCATGTGTTTGGAACATCCACTGTCCAAGTACCATTGTTGCTTGCTCTCCTCCAAGATTTCCTACAAAGAAGATTTTCAAGTACAAAGATTTGGTCCCCTTATGAATATGGGTCCATTTTGTTTATATTCATCAATTGAATCTTTATTGCACTTAGGAATCCACTTCTTAAAGTCTCTAGGAACAACAGATTTTCTAATTTTACAGAACCTCACAGAATGACCTCTTTTCATGCAATAGAAGCATGTAACAATCGGTTGTTTCGATGGTCCAATCGGTTGTTTTTCTGGCATTTTCGAAAATGATTTTGAAAATCTATCTTGTTTATTTTGTGGGTTAAAACCCAATCCAGCTTTTCCAAAAACACAGTTTTGAGATGCCAAGACACTCTCAAAGTTGGATTGACCTTTAGAAAGCTTATCCACAGTTTTAACAAGATAGTGAACCTTATTTTCAAGATTTTCGCAATTTTCACAAAAAAGAGTATTACACTTGCAAGAGGAGTTTTTGTAAATGATTTCAAGGTTTTCAAAATCTGTTTTTGAATTTTCTAATTTCTCTTCCAGTGATTTTACTCTGTTTTCAAGCCAGCTATTCTTTTCTTTTAACCGATTGTTCAAGAGGGCCAATCGGTTGGCTTCTTCATGTATTTCTTGAAAAGCTAGAAGTAATTGACCATAATTTTCAGAGTTTGAGGAGTTAGATGAACTTACACTACTTGAGTCATCCTCCTTTCTGGCCATGAAGCAGATGTTGAGGCTTTTCTTGTTTTTCCTTCTTTTCCTTCTTGCTTGACTCTTTAACCTTGCCTCCTTTGGTTCATTGTTTCCATGAGCAGCCTTGAGTGTGTCCCACATCTCTTTAGCAGTTTTGCATTTTGATATCCTGAAAAACTCATTAGTATCTAGTGCAGAAGCTATTATGTTTTCAGTAGTACAATCAAGCTTGGCCATTTTACATTCATCATTGGTCCATTGAGACAAAGGTTTTGCAATGAAAGAACCATTCTTTTTAAACTTTGGAATGTAAGGACTATTCTCAATTGAATCCCAAATTCCTTGATCAATAGATTCCACAAAGATTTTCATTCTGGCTTCCCAATACTTGTAATTCAATCCACAGAATAAAGGTGGTTTGTAGATTGAAGCACCTTCCTCAAAAGATTGTTTTCCAGCCATAAATTTTTTTTTTGGATCAACTTGAATAGCTTTCAAGAACCAAGCTCTGATACCAATTGTTAGAATATATGGCTTTAAACTAGAGGGGGGTGAATGATTTAAAGAGGGATTTCGAAAACTTTTAAGCCTTGAATGAAATTACTTCGAGAATATCTTGATTAAGAAATCATTTTTTCAAAACACAAAGCTAAAAGCACAACACCAACAAAACAATCGGTTGTTTCGCAGAAACAATCGGTTGTTTCGCAGAAACAATCGGTTGTTTCGCAGAAACAATCAGTTGTTTATACTAGTTTACAAATATCAAAACTGAATTTAAAGAGTTAAGGGATAGAGAAAATGCACACAGAGATTTATACTGGTTCACTCTAAACCCAGAGCTACATCCAGTCTTCTGAGAAACCACTGAGGAACACCACTAAGCAATCAAACCTAGATCACTTACAACATAACCAAGAAAGTGACCTTGATCCCCTCAAGACACACACTTCTCTTAGCCAACACACCAACACTAAGAATGCTGATCTTGATCCCCTCAAGAACACACAGCACTTCTCAGCAAACACACAAAGATTCTTGTTCAACAGATACAAGGATTACACTTGTTACATAAGGAAATCTGAAATTAATACAAGCAGAAATCCTATCTCACACACTTTGATCAATCTCAATCTCTAAGCAATCTCAACTCTTTGAAAAACTCAAAAACTTGTGTTAATTGTTCTTACTCAAATCTGTTTTTCTGAAGATATTCAAAGATGATGTTTGTTACCAAATCTTAACAAACTATTCATTGTATTTAAAGATTGGTCAAAGCATTAAAGACTGGAGCGTAATTAGTTAAAATCATTTAAAGCTCAGTCAAAACAAAAACCATTTTTCTGTTATGGTACCAAAACAAACAATCGGTTGTTTCCTCAAATCAATCGGTTGTTTAGGTTTTAACAGCTCAACCATTTGAAAAACAGTTTTCAATCTTTTCTAAAAACACCTGAGTATAAAACAATCGGTTGTTTTGACAAAACAACAGGTTGTTTTTCACTTAGCTTGAAAAACACTTTTTCTTTTAAAAAGATTGAGAATGCCTATGCTTTGGATTCAATCAAGAGTGGATTACAAAACTCAATCTGCCCCAGATCCTATCTAAGACAACTCAGCAACAGCAAGCACAGCCTAGCCTTCAACGTCCTTCAAAGGGTTTTGGATTCTTCAAAGCTTGAACACCACTTGGTTCAACACAACGTGCATTTATAGGGTTTTTTAAGATGCCAAGTGACGAGGACCATTCGATTGGAGGAGATCTAATAGTTGAGATGATTGTGAGGCTTCGTCTCCAGAGACTCCCCAGGGCTATAAATAGTGGTCCCAATAGTGTTGAGACACTACCACTTTTTTAATCTTTGCTTCAAGACTTGAACACTCCTCGTCGTATTGAGCTGCTCTTCGCGTGTTCCAAAATGTTAGTTATGTCTTCTTTGTCTCGTCCTACCTCCTCTTCTTCATCTCCCCCTTCTCCCCTTCCTGAGTCTTTGTTGTCCTCGTCTTCTTCTTCTTCTTCCAACTCTTCCTTGTCTGAGACCTTATCGGTGATGGGAAAAACGCACGCGGAAGCAACACACATAATCACGAATCAACTGTAGAAAATAAACAACACAGGATTTAATGTGGTTCGATCGCCAACTGCTATCTACATCCACACGGACAACTATTAGGTTTTCATTTTGTTCTGTTGCACACCAATTACAAGTACAATGATCTCTTTAAATATAAATTATAAAGGGGACACAATGATTAAGCCCACTCACTAAACATGGTGTCTAGTCAGCCCAACCCAATTGATCCTTGTTTTATACCCAACAATATCCCACTAGAAGCCACGGAACAATGTTCACCTGCGCTTCAACTGTGTACATGTACTTCTGTAATCTGTCGATGGAACTCAATCTTCCACCTCTAGTTTCCACCATCCTTCTTAATCATCTTGAAGAATTCGTTAAAACTCACTGACCCGTTCTTTGTTCCTACCGATTCCCAATTGCAAGAACTGTCGGATCCTGGAACAACCTGAGAACAAACACTCTCCATATTCAACAAGAAATTTTCTGGAGAAGTTTCAACCGCTGGAATACTGGTTCTCGTAACCCAATGTCATCTAGGAACCTCAGTTGAAACACGACCCATGCTCCCAATGCCATAAGTACCTCTTACTGGTCTACCTAAACCTTTCCATGTTCATTCATCCTGAATTTGACCTGTGATTCTGGGTTTCTCTCTTGTAAAGACAACCTTCTTCTGCCCACGAGATTCTGTGAACCGGACTTTATTTATCTTCTGAACTGGGATGGTCACTCCCTCAAACGGTAATCTGACCACATACAACAAACCTCTCTTTCTTCTGCAGGCCATGACAAGATTTCCCTTTACGACCTTCCACTGTTGATTTCTGAACTTCACTTCATGTCCCTGTTCGTCCAACTGCCTAACATAAATCAAACTTTTCGTCAAACTTGGAATAACTCTACATTCTTCAAAGTCCAGAAACCAATTGGTGTCTTCAACACTATGTCACCCATGCCCGTAACATCAAGAGTTATGTTGTCTGCTAGTCTTACCTTTTCAAAGTCTCCAATAACTAGATTTTGCAATGCTTCACTGCTTTGGGTAGCATGAAATGAAGCACCAAAATCCATGACCCAGGAATCCACACTGTTATCCGCGCAACAACTAAAAGGTCCTCGTCAACGGAGTCTTCTGCAAAGTTGACTTGTTTATCATTTGGGCGTTGATTCCTGAAATGCCCCACCTCCTTGCAGTTCCAACATGTTACACTTGAGCAATCCCGAGTCTTTGACTAACTCCTTCTTTTGTTCTTGCTCTCAATATCTCTGATATTGTTCTTACCTCTGATGACATATAGAGATTCACTAGATAATTCCCCAGAACTCTTTCTTCGAACATCCTCACCAAGAATAAGATCCCGAATCTTTTCAAAAGTGAATCCATCAGATCCTGCTGAACTGGTAACTGTTGTAACCATTCCGGATCAACTGTCAGGTAATGACAATATCAGTAGTAAAGCTTGAACTTCATCATCGAACTTAATGCCCACTGACGTAAGTTTGGCTAAGACCAAATATTGATGTGCTCAGTAAATGAACTATCATAACTTTGTGCCGCAGCGAAAAACAGACACACCTCACGCCTAGCACTGCACCTTCACTGCACCAGCAAAAAAATGCATGCGCCACCATGCGTCTTCTGTCAGTGCCATTGCACTGCACCTCTATGCCTTCTCGTTCATCGCAAGCACCTGCACTTTTTCTTCGCGAAACGCGATCCCCCGCCACACTGGTGCACTCCATCGCACTGCCTGGACACGCACCATCGCTGCACGCGCCTGCCGCGAGTAGCAGGTTTGGGCTGTCGCGAATCCTAGGCCGCCGTGAAACCCTAGCTTTGGGATACCGCTGCAACCCCTATGAAACTCTAGCTTTGAGACGCTATTGCCGCCTCTGTGAAACCCTGGCTTTGGGATGTTGTTGCCGCCTCTACGAAACCCTCGCTTTGGGACGTTGCTGAAGCCGCAATTTTCACGTCTCAAGTCGATTAATTTCTGCTAATCGAATCTCTAGTGTGTGAACGAACCAAGCTCTGATTCCACTTGATGGGAAAAACACACACGAAAGCAACACGCATAATCACGAATCAACTGCAGAAAATAAACAACACAGGATTTAACGTGGTTCGGTCGCCAACTGCAACCTACATCCACACGGGCAACTATTAGGTTTTCATTCTGTCCTGTTGCACACCAATTACAAGTACAATGATCTCTTTAAATATAAATTATAAAGGGAAAACAATGATTAAGCCCACTCACTAAACATGGTATCTAGTTAGCCCAACCCAATTGGTCCTGGCTTCATACCCAACAATCGGTCAATGCAATCCAAGTGTTGCATCCCGTAGAGGGTACGGCTCGGGGTGACGACCCGGGATGTGCATCCGACCGGTCAGGCTCCCCTGAGCAGTCATCTCCCCTTATGGGACTTGGCTAGGTGGATCTTAAAGTGACTAGGATCACCTCTGCTTTCAGGACTGAGACCGCCATTTCTGATTTTTTGGGTAAGGTCCCAATTTTGAAGGCAGATGCTCGTTTTAATTTTTTGATTGTTGAGTCTTGCTTACCGACTGAGATAATATGCTTGGATCGGTCTTTCACCAGGTTACCTTTCTTTTACATGTATTCTTGTTTATTCACGAACTTTACACGTTTCTTTGTCTTTCGATAAATTTTCGATGGGCGTCCTTCAGACGCTCAACGTGGGTCCTTCACAGCTTCACCCAAACACTTGGGCATCCATTCAGGTCTTCCACCTGATATGTGATGTTTTCCGGTTGTATCCAACCCCTTCTTGTTTTCTCTATTACTATACCTCCTACCCGTCCTAGCCTGTTAGTTAGCATTCGCTTATTAGCCGGGCGGATAATGTTTTGTTCGGCTCTTTCACCACTTCTTATAAAAATTTCAAAGAATTTTTTTTTCAAAGTTATCATTCAGCCTGCTAGCATTGCTAGCATCATATTTCTTTGATGAAGCAGGTGGATCGATCGGTTAAGGTTTCCTATATATTTTCTTGAAAACCTTATGTATTTTCTTGAAAGCCTTCTTCGTATAGAAGTTTTACGATAAATAAATTTCTTTCTCTGTCAGAAAGCGGTAGTATTTCACAAGATATATACTTCAGATATAAATTCGCTTTTTATTTCTTTAAATTTTGTTATGTATTTAATTACTTTTTCTAAACTCTTTTATATTTAACTCGTTTTTTATGTGACTTATTTGGCTTTCTTTATTTCTAATTATACTTAAAAAAAATTCTTATTCTAGTTCCCTTTGTTTTTTATTTCTTATTCTATAAATAAATAAATAAATTATTTCTAATTATGCTTTTTATACAGGAGTAAATTAGCTATTTGTTCTTTCAATTCTTCACTCATATTTAGTTTATTAAGTTTTTTCTTTTACTTTACAATATTTTTTCATGTGGTCAATCCTTCCACATTTATAGCAAAATATTCTTGATCTATCCGTAGATTTATTGGTATTATTTTCAGTGGTGGTAACCTTGTGATTTTTTTCGTATTTGTATATGGTGTTGTTTTCTACGGTTTTCTCTAGTTAATACGTTGTCATAAAGTTATCGGTATACATTCTAAAAGCTTTTAAAGTAGGACATTTCAGATTATACAATCTAATTTTCTATTAATTTCTTAATGTTGTATTAGCATATCTTCCTATTTTCAGATCTTTTAATTCTTGTTTGGAGAAATTAAACGGTTTTATTAATGATTTTTCTAACCTTTTACTTTTGTTTCCTACAGTTGATTCATTGTTATTTGTAGTTATTGCTACTTGGTATAATTGATTGCTATAATCGGGTTGACTATGAATATTCAAATATTTTGAACGTCTTTTATATCTATTTCTCATTTTCTCTAAGCATTTCAATAGGGGAAGTTCTTACCTCCTTGTTTTCAATATTTGGGAATTTTATTTCTTCTAAAGCTGGGATTTTACAGCAATTTTGTTGGTCAAAGTTCTTCATTTTTTTTTTCATCGATTTTTATGACATTTAGATTTTATTTGTCTAACCAGTTTGTTCAAACCATCTAAAATAAAGAATATTTTCTTGAACTGATTCTAAACCTGTGTAGTATTCTTTCCAGTAATTATGAAATTCTTCTTGATAAAAGCTCTTCAAAAACCAGTATCTTTTTTCTTTATTTCATGTAGGAGAAATTTTTTTCTTAAGTAGTCTTTATTTATCTCAAAAATTTTAATCATATTTAACTTACTAATGTTGGATTTAGTAGGCGAATCTTAATGATTTTTTTTTTGTCTTCACTCATCAACAGGTAAGCCAATTCACCGAGAACTGATGTCCATCAACCTCTCTGTGGAGACCGAAAGACCAGATGCCTAATTATATCCACGGCCTATCAGCCTCTCGGCAAAAAAGATCAACGTCACGTTTCAGGTTAAATACATTAATCCTAATTAGGAGTAACAAAGCATGATTATGCACTTATTGGGCCTACCTTAATCGTTATGACAGGGCAAGGCCCACTAGAATAGTATAAATAAGAGGGGATCCCCGTGGTGAAAGGAATGCTATTCTAAATCCTAAACTAGATCATTCAAATTGATCTCATCTGACTTAAGCGTCGGAGTGCCTTTGCATGTACCCCCTCTCAAATATCTAAGAAGAGCGATCGAAATCAAAGAGAAGACAGGAGGAATTCAATAAGGGACATTCGGTCTTGGATAAATTGTAAGAACATTTTGGCGCCCACCGTGGGGCCGAAAGAAAAACCTATCGAACAACCGCATGGTAACCACCCGGAGCATGATGAGAAACGATAGACAGAGCGAAGAACCGACCGCGAATTCGATAACCATGATGTTAGCAATGAGGAAAGAACTTGAGAACTTGCTACAGAAAAACGAAAAGTAGATAGCCGACCTGAAGGCCGAGAATGAAATGATGAGGAGAAAACTAGACCTTGGACACACCCCGACAGACCAAGAGGATTCAAGAAATTGTGAGCATCCAGAAAGCAAAATGTTGACACAAATGGAAGGAGAGAATAACACACATCACCACACGATGCACACCGACTCGAATGGAGGGATAGGGACATCTTCCTGTCGACACCCCTTCACGGAATGAATCATGCAAGTAACTCTTCTGCCCAGCTAGAAGAGTCGAGCAATTGACAAGTACGATGGCAGTGTTGATCCGGATGAGCATGTAGACGTGTACATTACTCAAGTCACCTTGTATACGGCAAACAACACCCTTCTTTGTTGCGTCTTTCCCACTTCATTGAAGGGGGGTCGCCTTGAACTAGTTCACTCGTCTACCCCCTTCACGATTGATTGTTTCGACATGCTGGTGTCAAAATTCTTGGCTCAGATCGCCACGAGCAAACCACATCACCTGACCTCCCTCACCTTAGTAAACATCAAGCAATGAAGGTTCAAGACACTCCGATCCTTCATGGAGAGATTCGAAAAGGTAGCCCTCAGTATTCGAGACTTGAGCCTAGAGGTGGCCATACATCAGCTGGTAATTGCATTGAAGCCAGGACCACTATCTGATAGCTTGTGTAAAAAATCGGCCAGAAGCATGGACAAGCTAACACAGAGGGCGGCAAAGTTCATGTAGCTGGAAGAGCTTCCGGAGTTCAAAACAAAGGTAAGTGAAGATGCAGGAACCTAACGGGTAGAGGAGGCGCAATGACCCATGCGGCCTCCCAGAAGACCAAGGGAATTCCCAAAGCCGACGAGATTCCTCAAATACACACCCCTGACGGCTAAAAGGTTGAGAGTCTAGGACGAGGCCCTGAACACCGACTTAATACCACCTTTCAAAAGAACACCAAATCCCCCCAATGTAGACCAAACTCGACATTGTCAGTATCCCCGAAATTACGGTCATACCATCGAAGAGTGTGTCGCACTAAAGGATAAAATAAAGGAGTTGGTGTAAGTTGGCCACTTGAGGCATTTTTGTGTGGAAGGATGGTAGAGAAGAAGGAAAGTATGAGGGGCAAGAGGCCAAGACCCATCAGAGAAATTATCGGCCAAGATCGCAAAATTGCAAGAACATATTGCGAGGAGAAATTAACTTTATTACTTCTCACTTTCACAATGAATTAATTATTAGATGCATTTTAAAATAAAGACCTTAATTTAAAATATTTCAAAATTATGAGAATTAAATATTATCAATTATAACTAAAACTAAAATTGCACATAAAATATACGTATATCAAAAGTTAAAACAAAATAAGTCAGATTGTTTGAAGTATGAGCTCGTAATAAAAAAAACTAGGAATTATATAAACCAACTACCATCAATCATAAAAAATACGCAAATATTGTTGAAATACTTATTATTCAAGATTAGTTGTTGAAATACTTATTATCCAAAGTTATTTTGCTGAGTTTTTATAATAAATTTTTGAAACTTTAGAGAACTTATTTGTAATGTAAAGTTACTCTTTCAAAATTTTAGAGAATTTAGTTATAAAATATATTAAAACTATGTAGTTTTTAATTATTTATTTATAAATACATTTAATTATATTTATTTATTGAATTTGAAAAATCTAGAGTGTTTTATTGAGGTTGTACAATAAATTTTTGGAATTTAACGAATGTTAAAATGACCTCCGTTATTTTGCTGAGTTTTAAAATAAACCTTTGGAATTCAACGAATGTTAAAAATGTTGAAGATAGTTGGACTCTCTACTCAACTTGCTCAAATAGTGTGTTTGATGAAGAAAATCTTTTTGAAGAATGATGTTTTGTATTCATGGTATATATTAGGTTAGAGGTTGTTTAAATCTGCCTTTTGCACTGTGATCTATCTCTTACTTTCATAACCAAGGTGACGAGCTCGAGCTCAAGCACAAGGATGGTTTACAAAGATTTATCAAAAAAGAATTATGTTTTTCAAAACTAGCTTACTGCTCACAAAATTAATCTGTTTTTTTTTTCAAAACAATAGATTCTTTTATGCACTGGAACAATATTGTTAAGTTCTTTTAAAAGCAAAAATTACTAAGTCTTTTTGGAAGCTCTATGTTTAAGATCAAAGTCAGTTTGTGGCTAAATATGACCGTTACAGCTGATCTGGAAGTGGTTAGATAACCACCAGCTACTTTTTCAAAAAGCAATCTGTTCATTTAAATTTCAATATGTTATTTTGATAACAACTTTCTAACTATTTTTTGAAATTCTGTTTCGATTTGAAAGCCATAAAAGGATAAGTATTTTTCATGTTAATGTTGTTGAGAAAATTACGTTGTACACACAGTTTCAAAAGCTTTCAGTAATTGTTTTGAGATCTTTCCTTTGTTTTTTGAAAAGTTCTCTCAAAAACTTCAAGTTTCCTTGTGCTAGTACTTCTTGGTGAAGAGTTTTCAGATTCTGTCACAGTTCAACATCAAGAGTGATTTGTTTTTGGGTTCTTGTATTCTTAACTTAGGTGTTTTCATTCCTACTTTTCTTCTTGTGTAAGGATGTTTGTATTGCACTTCTTGATAGGGTTTCTTGAAGTGTGGGGGGTGTTGAAATAGGATTTTTCAGCATTGCTTTGTCTTTGTTCTTGAAGGGTTCAAGAACCAAGAGGTTTCTGTAAAGATTTGGTTTGGTTTACTGGATATCACCTTGGTGTAAGGTGAAATTTGATGTAGCTCTTATTGAGTGAACCAATATAAATCTGTGTGTGCCCCTATCTCTTCTTGATAACTGAAATAATTCTGGAAAATCCGATATACTGCCATAGAAAGAATCTCTTCATTTAAAATTGAATATGTTGTTTCTGGGTTGCTTCATATAGTGCTCTTTAAGATTGTATGAAATTCTTGTGTGCTTAAGAAATCACTAAACCTGTGGATACTAGCTAGTAGAAGCAAGTAATAAAATCCTCTAAATAATTGATTTCAAAATTCAGATTCTTTTCAATAACAGTTTCTATAGAGTTGAGATTGAACATCTTGTTTTTTGAATCTTTGACAATCACTTCTGCTAGTGCTGCTTAAAACTTTGCTCATAATCTATTTGGTGTAAGGTTGAAAATTTAACACATTGATTTTGAAACTAATTTGTTTAATTTTATGGAAGTGCATGTATAATCAGAAAAATATATCTGTTTTGCTCTGAATCAATATGTTCTTTTAGTAAGTTTTTCTGAAAAACAGGATTCTTGCCAAAATTTTATAAGCTCAATTCACCTCCCTCCCCCCCTCTTGAACTTGACACTAATAAACCCAACAAAAAAAACCTCTTTTATTTTTCTAAGGTTTTTAAAATTAACCTTTAAAATTTAACAAAGGTTAAAAAGACCTTCGTTATTTTGCTAAGGTATTAAAATAAACCTTTGAAATTTAACGAAGGTTTAAAAAACCTCCATTATTTTGTTGAGGTTTTAAAATAACATTTGGAACTTCCATTAATTAAATCAATTCCTAGGGTTATATTAACCTCCGCTAAAACCTTTTCTTTTTGTAGTGAATCATAAGAAATATGCAAATACTGTTGAAATACTTCTTATCCAATATTAGTTTTTGAAATACTTATTATCCAACGTTATTTTGCTGAATTTTTAAAATAAATTTTTGAAACTTTAAAAAACTTATATGTAATATAAAGTTACACTTTCAAAATTTTAGACAAATTAGTTATAAAATATGTAAAATATATTAAAACTATATAGTTTTTAATTTTTTATTTATAAATAGATTTAGTTATATTTATTTATTGAATTTTGAAAAATCTTGATTGTTTTATTAAGGTTCTACAATAAATCTTTTTAATTTAATGAAGATTAAAAAAATATTTGTTATTTTGTTGAGGTTTTAGAATAAACCTTTAAAACTTAAAAAAGGTTAAAAAGACTTTGTTGATATTTCTCGGCAAGTGTACCGAATCAACTGTAATATAGTACTCTTTAAAGTACGAATGTCGAACCCACAGGGAACAATTCTAATTAAGATGCTCTGTTTTAAAACTCATCAAGTATAGAAAATAATTTTGATTATTGAGAACTTGTTCATAACCAAATTAAAGATTTCACAAGTAACTAAGAGATATAGGGTTTGATTCAACCAAATACAAAACTAACTTATCAATTATAGAAAAAGATACTTGGGATTGAATTGCGTCTATCTCAATCATCTGCATTTTGAATAATACAATATATAATACTCAAAACTACTTATTCTTGATGCTTAATTTAAAGTCATTCATCTTGATTCCTCACAGATGAAATTCATAAGATAATTTCTCAAACACTGATTCCTCAGATATTTAACAAATTATCCAGCTTTAGGAACAAAATTATAATGTAATCAATAACTTGGAATTTATTCCTAGCATTACAAGTTATCAAGTATTTTCATTTATTTCAGATCCTTAAAGGTACTTTCCAGTTAAATTTAAGGATCAAAATCAAGACTCTATTGATCAGACAGAATCAAGAAATAAGCATAAAACGAAAATACCAAGAACAAGTAGAAAAGAGAATTTTATATATATATCACCAAGAATACATTTGATCAAGGTAAATTACATTCAATCCCAAGTTAGAAAGAACTTAGCCACTCATGACAGCTCCTCTAATCTTCATTCTTGATCTGGATTGCATAAGAAGGGCTGATCTAAGCAAGTTCTTCTCCTAAGAACAGAGGTTTCTTCTCTTTCTCTCACTAGTCTCTCTCTATAAAAACCCAATCTTTTTCCACCGCTGGTTTTGAGTTATGTTTCAAAATTTATATAATCAACTTTAGCTCAAGCTAGCCCGTTTTAGCTTAAGCTAGATCTTTCGGTGCATTTTTAGCTTGAGCTAGCGATTCTAGCCTGAGCTAGATCAGTACTGCACCTTTAATCAACTCTGGATAGTTTTAGCGTGAGCTAGCAATTCTAACCTGGGCTAGAATTGTACTGCACCTTTAATCAACTCTGGACATTTAGCTTGAGCTAAATCCTCTAGCTTGAGCTAAATCTTCTTGTGATCCAATTAAGTTTTTACTTTTTTTTCTTTCAATGCCAGCTTGAATACATTCTTTCAATGCTTCATATTCATCTGCAATTTACACAAAAATTGAGATTAAATTTCTTCATTTGTTTCTTGGTTCAAAATATATAATCAGATTCAATAATTCTCAGATTAGGGTAATTTTCTTACATTAAGCAACAATTAAGTTCCAAAGTGTTCAATTTTCCCAATCATAAAAACTACACATTGGCACTTATCAAATTCCCCCCAAGCTAGAATCTTGCTTGTCCTCAAGCAAAGTAATTGAATCCCAAAAAATATGAGTTCATTCTTCCCCAAAATCCTTAGAAATCAAATCTATAGTGTAATATCAGAACAACTTCATGGAAAGAGCAAAAGATAATTCAACAAAAAATTATGGTGTTTCCTATCAATTCAAACCAAGACAGGATAAGAATGTATTCAATTTCCAAGGTAAACAATTGTTACTCTTCACTGAGAATTAAACTAAGGAATTTCTCTCTTCATTCCTCACTCGCGAGTGTTTTCCCTCTTTTTTTTCACTAAATTCCAAGTTAATTTAAGGTTACCCTTCATTTCCAGTTGACTACAAACACTTTCACAAACATAGATCTTGAGGTCTTTTTCAGGTTGTAATGAGGCTGGGTTACAAAGAAAATTTGGTTTTTCCAGGATAACAAAATGCACACTTAACAAAAGATTAGCATATTTGCAATTCACTTTCTAATTGTGTTATCCATTATCCCTTCCATAAGATTCATTCACATTGCTTCTTTTTATATTCTTGTAATCCCCTTTGCTTTTCTTTTTCTTTTTTTTTCTTTTTTAGAAAAGAGAATGAGAATTTGAATAATTTTGTCATTCCTTTTTTTTCTTTTTCTTTTTTTTTTTCATTCTCAAAATCCCAACAGCCACACCAAACCCAATTCTTTTAATTATAGAAATTTTAATTGCACCTATGCTCTCCTTTTGTTAGCATACCACAAGGTAGGAAAATATATGTATATCAGAAACTAGGGTGTAATAAAACAAATTTGGCTCAAAAAAGGTTATTTTTCTGCACATTTCATCATATATTGCAAAGGTTAGCTATTTGGCTTTGAGTTTTGTCACCTCCAAATTTATTAAACATGCCTCAATTATCTCCATATTTGATTTTGTGATGTAAATTGACTAGAAAATTAGGCAACCTCAATTAACTCTTCACTAGTGAAAGTCTCTCAAACTGTTTAAAGGTTTCACACTCTCACTTGGTTGGCTAATTTCAATTCCTCATTTGTTCTCAGACATTGCTTTCAACTATTTACCTTGTTCCAACTTTTACACATTAATATCCTTTCTCAATTTGAGTGATGGTTCCAACCACAAATTCTTTTTCAAATTAAGTCCCCGATCAATCCATTTAGTTACTCTAATTTAAAACTATTGTTTGCTTTCTTTTTTCCAAAAAATCATACCATCATCTATCTATATACAAGATTTCACTTCACAAAATATGCAAACATCAACCATTATACTAACTTAAGCTTGTCATCAACAAAATCTAAAGTAAGAAATATAAAACCAACCTGCTAAAGTCAACTTACTAAATTAAACTACTTAAACTAAATTAATACTGAAATTAAAGTTAAACAAAAAAAAAGATAAAACCAGTTTTCTAATCATTCAGCATGAGAAGTATCAATCTCCTCTTATGACTTTGTTCCGCTCTGTGCCAACATCATCATTCTGAACTTGATTTGGATCTTCATCTTCTGTTGCTCCAGATGGTCCAGCTCTCATTTCATATTCACCTCCAGACGCTCCTGCTTCCTTTGAAAAATTGTGTCTGTCCCCAGGCCAAGATAAATAATCATTAAATTCAGTGGGTGTCATCCATGGATTAGTTTGACCTTGAGATGAAGCATGGTAAAGACCTTGTTGAATGTACAAAATGCCTTTATGGTTAGAGGCATTCTGTAGTTGGATGTGCTCTATTGAAGCTCTGATATATTCCATGATATGCTCCAGTGTGATTGGAGCAGCAGAATGTTGTGCTGAAGGAACCGTAGAAGGTTGATTTGGATGCGGAGGATGTGGTTGTTGATGAGCTTCTTCAAGATTGATACAATTCTGATCAATGAATTTTTTTGTCAATGGCAGGTTTGACTTTTATTGTTGGATTCACTGCCACCCCTTGACTTTCACATAGAGCTGTAATGAGTGCTGGAAAGCCTAATGAACCTTTAGCTTTTTCATTATTTTTATTTATTTCCAGCCTTGTAGTTTTATAGATATGATCTGATATGATTTGAGCCACATCAACCAGTCATCTCTCATGATAGAATATAGCAATTGGCATCTAGGTAAATTCAGATCTGAAACATGTCCTAAAGGTATAATATTTGCCAATAGAAAAGTCATCCAAACCTGGGCTAGAGTCTTCATGTCTTTTCTTTTTATCGTTAATGAGTGCCAAGTGGATCCTGTCTGAAATGATTTATTTTTAATGCATAATTTTTTTACAATATCTCTCTCGTTGAACCATTCATCTTTTGAATCTTTGATTGCTTGATAAACACATCCCTCATTATTGGGTAATGGATTTCCTAAAAAATGGTTGATAGCGTTCATGTCATAGTAAACCCATTTACCCTTCACTTTGGCCCTCAAATTATTCTGATCTTCAACCCAAGCATTCGTATAAAATTCCAGAATTTTGTTTGGATCATACTTTGGATATGGGTCTGCCAGCTTTGTCCAATTTCTCTGCAGTAGTCCATTCAAAAAGGAATCAAATTGTTGAGGCAAAAGTATTACCTTCCTTTCTGAAATGAAGGCCCAACTTTTCAGCTATTCATATCTTTATTTCTTGTCTTTTGTTGGCTCAATATTTCTTGGTGGGCTAGGTGACTCAACTCTAGCTCTTTTGCCTTTGTTAGACCGTGTTGGGTTAATAGCTGGTGAAGTTTTGGTACGACCCATCTTCCTGCACATATAAAAATAACATTTCTCAAAATCAAAGTGTTTTATTTGATTGGCATTTCAACAAACACTTGATATGCAATGGATAAAATGAAATTGAATGAGTACTTTTTGTTTTGGTATTTTATCCATGGAAACCATACTTAACTTTGATTATCCTATTCCACAATCCTATTCAACATCAAGACATTAAAATTTCAAAAAAGATTGAATCTTTCAAAAACATCGAAACTGTGAAATGGAACCAGTAGAAACACGCATGTCTGGACTGTGAAATGGAACCAGCAGAAATCCCAGCAGCCAGATTGAATGGAAATGGCAATGAAAATGATTAAGCAGAAGAGTAATTACTTACCTTGTGATGGATATCCACTAGGAGAGGATTTTATTAATGAAGGAAGAGGATTTTCACCTACACATTTGAAGTTCTTCCTTCTAGTCTTCTCACAAATTAAAAGAAGTCAAAGAGAAGATCAAGCCTAAAATAAAGAAGTCTACAAACTCTCAAATAATAGGCTTCATATTAAATATCTCTCTTTATAGTTTCTTTTAAATTATAAATAATATAGAATAATGTTTAGAAAGGTGCTTAGAGGGAAACATGAGACACCTCTTTTGTAAAAGCATCTTTAGGCTTTAGTTTAGCAAATTCTAGAAGCTTGGGGAGTGAGCTTAGTAAGGGGGGTGTGATCTTAGGAGTTTTTTGGGTAGCTTAGGGAATAAGCTATGTAAATGACCAGCCCTTACTCCTATAAAAGGAGGGCTTAGTCCTTCACAATTCAGATTGGAATTTTATAGTAGAGAGACTATACTCAATTTTGGAGAGAATTTGTGAGTTTTGAGTCTTCCTCTTCTTTGCCTTATCTTGTGAGCTATGGTGAGCTTCAAGTGGTGGCACTCCATCACTTATATTGGTTCAAGGTTCCAAGTGGCGTGAATGGCTTCTTCCAATTCTCAAAATCCAGCAAGCATCTTATTCTATAAGTGTTCTTCTTCCCTTTTCTTCAATTTTCCATTCGGTAGTTTTGATTTCTAGAGTTTACTTCTTTTTCTACCGTTTATTTTTGTGTTTCCAGCATTGTGTTCTTAATTCTGTTTTGGTTCAGTAGCTATCTTTTACATTCTGTCCAGTTTTATTTCTTGTTCTTATTTCCTCTTGTTTTGATTCAATTTGACAAAACATGGACTTCCATATGAGTCTTGGTTGGTGCTTAGTTTTGGTGAGTTCTTGAATTTAGAACATTGATCCAATTCTAAAGTAAAGTGTCTTTCAAATCCAGCTCAAGTTGTTCCTAAGAATGTCAAGAATCATGTATTCTTGTAGTTACATTCACATCACCTTGACAATGGAAATGTAGATGAAATGTTTGTTTGAGAATGGTTATGTAGATGGAAGTTTTGGGATTTTTTTTTAAACCAGAGGGCGCTTATGAAACTGTATTAGGGTGCAGGTTTTTTAAAATGTGATTTTTATAAAATGCTGCATATTTTTTTTTATTATTATTTTTTTTTAGAAATCCCACTAGCTTAGGCTAGATCTTCTTAGCTCAGGCTAAAATTTGGCAGAGAGCAACAGAGTTTTCTAGCTCAAGCTAGCTCTTTTTATCTTAAGCTAAATTTTGGCAGAGAGAAACATATTTGCTCTAGCTCAAGCAAGCACTTTTTAGCTCAAGCTAAATTTTGGTAGAGAGCAACAGATTTGCTCTAGCTCAAGCTAGATCATTTTAGCTCAAGAAAAAGTTGCAGAACAAAATTTCTTTATTTTTCTGCATATCTAGCTTAAGCTAAAGATTCTAACTTAAGCTAAAATTAGCCTGCAATGAAATTTTCTTGAAAATTTTCATTTTGTCTTTGCCAAAAGTTTCAAACCTTTCTAAGCTTTCTTCCATCCATTCATTTCACCAAACATTTCAAACCTACATGACCATTTCACATATCAAACTGGTTTTAAAAACATCAAATGTTAAAACATACTGTTAGAAAAGATGGCTTTAAACTAGAGGGGGGTGAATTGTTTAAAGGGGTTTTCGCACACTTTTCAAAACTAGAATGAACTTATTTCAGAAACCAATTGATTCAGCAATTCAGTTAGCCAAAACAGCAAGCAAAAGTTGTAGTACCAGAAAAACAATCGGTTGTTTTGTAGAAACAATCGGTTGTTTATACTAGCAAAACACAAATAAACTGAATTTAAAGAGTTAGAGATAGAGAGGTTGTACACAGTTGTTTATACTGGTTCACTCCAAACTACAGCTACATCCAGTCTTCTCAGAAACCCTGAGGATATCCACTAAGCAATCACCACTTGATCACTTACACCACAACCAAGAGAATAACCTTGAAACACCTCAAGAAACACACTCTCCTTGGCCAACACTAAGATTGCTGATCTTGAACACCTCAAGAACACACAGCCAATCTCAGCAAACACAGAAACGAATTGTTCAACATATTACAAAGATTACACTTGTTACAGATGAATATCTGAAATCAATACAAGTAGAATCCTATTCCAGCACATTGATCAATCACAAAAACTCTTAAGCAATCTCAGCACTTTGAAAAAACTCTCTTAAAAAATCTTTGTCAAAAGATTCTTAATTCTTAAAACTGCTTTTCTGAATATATTCAAAGATATAGTTTGTTATCAAATCTTAACAAACTCTTAAATTGCATTAAAAGATTGGTCAAAGCATTTAATGACTGGAGCGTATACAATTAAAGCATTTAAAGCTCAGTCAAAGAAAACAATTTTTCTGTTATGGTCCCAAAACAAACAATCGGTTGTTTCCTCGAATCAATCGGTTGTTTTGGTACTTAACAGTTTCAACTATTTGAAAACAATTTTCAATCTTTCTCAAAACACCTAAGTATAAACAATCGGTTATTTCGACAAAACAATCGGTTGTTTCAACTTAGTTTGAAAAACATTTTACTTTTATAAAGATTGAGATGCTAATTGCTTGAGATTTAATACAAGGGTGGATTACAACATATAAACTACCCCAGAACAAAGCTTAAACAAGCACAGCAACATCAAACGATTTGGATTCTTCAAAACATTGAACATCACAAGGTTCAACAATCTCCCCCTATTTGATGAAGACAAATCCTTGATGCTTGTGTTGTACCTGATTAAATCTGAAGCAATTCCTGCAATGTAAATTTGAGCAATACATTGAACTTATGATATTCTGTTAGCATACAGATAAACAGTTTAAAGCTTAAAACATATCTAATATCAGAAACATATTACATATTCCAAACAGTTTTATCAACTTTAAAACAGAAACTTAAAATAAACTCGAAACACAGCATATATCTCCCCCTATTTGTCTTCACAAATAGACAAAGATAAGAGATAAATCAAAATATTGTTTTCAGTACATCAGAATAAAACAACAACAGCAGAAGAAAAGAAATTTTAAAACCAGAAAAGAACAGCCAAAAACAATAGATTGTTTCGATGACCAATCGGTTGTTTTATTCTTCATTCTTCTTCATCAACAAACTGAAGATCAAAGATTTGATTCTGGACAGCTTCAATCTGTTCATCCAGAGTCATAAACCTTGCATCCATGTTGTCAAACCTGGTGTCAATCCTTTGGAAATTACTCACACAGAGATCATGGAGGCTCCTTTGATTTTCAGCAAAGCTATCAAGCCTATCCATCATTTGTCTTTCAAAAGATGACATGGTTGGCATTCTTTCTCTTTGATATCCATCAGCAGCACTAGGCCCTGCATCTTGAAAATCTTCAGTTGGATCTTCATGTTGAACATCCATATCAGCAGGTTCATCTTGTTCAAGATGAGCAGCACCACTTGATGAGGCACCATGATCACCATCCTTACTTATCCATTTTCCACCTACTTTTGTAAAGCCCATCTTGCTGAGTGATCCACTTTTCAACTCTTGAGTTGACTTGACCAGCTCAGAAGTTTCATCTTCAAGATTAACTTCAAAATAGAGTAGAAACTTAGATATTAAAACAGCATAGGGATAATGATAATCACCTAACCTCATGGCTTTTTGCATGTGTTCTTTGATTATATGAATCCAATTGATCTTGACTTTCTTGGTGATGCAGAAGATGTAAACCAGATCTTCTTCAGTTAGCACAGAGTGATTACTCCCCCTTGGAGTTAGAATCCAAGTTACAATGAGAGCAAGCAACCTCTCATCAAGCTTCAAACCTCCAACCGAGCATGAACTAACTTGAACATGTAGATTTTTCAAGCAGCTTTTGTAGAACTGGATTTTATTAAAATCTTCCACCACACCAAGGTTTCCCTTGTTGATTCTCAGACCTGAGAACTTAAGCCCAGCAACAGCAGCCCAAACTTCATGGGTTATCTCCATTTCCACACCTTTCACATGAGAAACAAGATTGTTTCCCTCAAACTTCAATTTGGTGTAGAATACCCTCACCAAATCTGGATATATGTTACCCTTCATCTCTAGGAACCTTCTGAGAGATTGATCCTTGAGCAGCCTTCTCACATTATCAAGCTTTTGACTTTTCAGCCAATCAAAACATACAACCTTGGGGTTGTTTATCTTCTTGATACTTGTCTCATATCTATACTTCTCAATGAGATCATTATCTCCAGAAAACCAGCCTTCCAGCCTTCCTCCAGACCTTACAGCTCTGGTTTTAACTCTCTTGGAGGTGGGAGGGGTTGATTCCATGACAGCAGAGACAAAAACAGAGGTTCACCGATTTTTGCAAGAGATGGTGCAAGAGATATTGCAAGAGATGTTGCAATTGGTTGTTCTTTGTGGAAGAAATCTGTACTGGATTTTATAGCAGTAAGAGAATCAATTTGAATTTAATTTCATTCAAAGAGTACCTGATTTTCAGAGAGAGAGCTTGACTCTGTTCTGCACAGAAAATGTCAGAAAAAGCTGAAAATCACATGGTCTTCACATGTGATCTTTGACTAGTCATTAAGGCTCTTGAATTTCCAAGATTTTGGAATATATTCCTTTATGACAGTTATGACTTCTTTCTGAGCATTATCAGCTTTCAACACAGATCATTTGACCAAGATTCTCTCTTTTAGATTGATCTGCAACGGATAGAAATTTAAAAAAAAAACAATTAAATCAATTTCATCACAGTGCTGTCAGACCCAAAACAATCGGTTGTTTCGAAGAAACAATCGGTTGTTTTTCTGCAGTAGTTAAAACTTGATTTTTGAAATTTTAACCATAAGCAGAAGCAGATTAAATAAGATAACATTGATTAAAAGAAAATTAATCACAAGAAATAACTTTGAAACAGAGATTGAGAACAAATAAAGGAAAGTCTTATCCTTGTGTTGATTCTTCAATGAGCCAATTGCTTGTTGATCAAGAAAACTCCTTTTCATTGTTTTGATCTTTTGCATAACATTGATTCAGCTTCAATGACTGCCTTTTTCTTCAACAGCTTGATCAGATGGCTCAGTTCTTCTTTTTCTCTTTATTTTTCCTGCATAAACGATTTCAAGTAGCAAGATTTGGTCCCCTAACAAATTTGGGTCCATTTGACTTTACTTTGCTGTTAGAAACATCACATCCCTTAGGAATCCATTTCATAAAACCTTTAGGAACATAATATTTTCTAATTTTACAGAATCTAACAGAGTGGCCTTTCTTCATGCAGTAAAAGCATGTAACAACCGGTTGTTTCGTCTTAACAATCGGTTGTTTTTCTGATTTTCTTAAAAAACTTTTTGAAAACCTATCTTGCTTGTTCTGTGGATTGAAGCCTAAACCAGCTTTTCCAAAAACACAGCTTTGAGATGCCAAGACATTCTCAAAGTTTGATTTCTCCTTTGAAAGCTTGTCCACAGTTTCAACAAGATAGTGAACCTTTTTCTCAAGATTTTCACAATTTGTGCAAATGAGAGTATCACACTTGCAAGAGGCATTTTTGAAATGATTTTCCAATTTTTCAAAATCATTTTTTGCTTTTCTCAGATCCTCTTCAAGTGATTTAACTTTCTTTTCAAGCACATTGTTAAGATCTTTCAATCGGTTGTTTGAAAGAACCAATCTATTAGCTTCATCATGTGTTTCTTGAAAATCTTCAAGCAATTCACTATAATTTTGTTCATTTAAGGAAGTACATGAACTTACCTCACTTGAACTGCAAGAATCATTATCATCCTCAGCTATCAAACATATGTTTGCTTTTTCATCTTCACTCGATGAAGAGCTTGATGATGACACCTCATTTTCATCCCAAGCTATGTAGGCTCTTTTTGTATTGTCTTTCTTCTCTTTGTAGCTTGTCTTTTTCTCTTTGCTCTTGTTAGGACAATTTGCCTTTATGTGACCTTTCTCACCACAACCAAAACAAGTATAGTTATTTGAATTGAATTCATTAGGTTTCTTGTTTCCATACCTATCCTTGTTGTTGTCTTTGTTGCGGTTTCTCTTTAGGAATTTGCTGAATTTTCTTAACAGCAAACTAAGATTTTCCTCATCACTATCATCACTTGAATCTTGCTTTCCCTTATGCTTGGATGCTTTCAAGGCTATGCTTCTTGTGTGCTTATCTTCACTCTCTTGAACATTGAGTCTATTCATCTCTAGCTCATGTTCCCTAAGCTTTCCAAACAAAGAAGCAACACTTAATGATGTTAGATCTTTAGATTCGGAAATAGCAGTTACCTTTGGTTGCCATGCTCTATCAAGACATTTCAAGATCTTGATGTTTAGCTATTCTTTGTCAAACATCTTGTCTATGCTCATAAGCTGATTGATGATGTGTGTAAACCTTTTCTGCACCTCAGCTATTGTTTCACCTTTAAGCATTCTAAACATCTCATACTCTTGGATGAGAGCATGCTTTCTAGCTCTTTTCACCTCATTTGTTCATTTGTTCCTTCATGAGTGACTTCCAAAGTATCCCACATTTCTTTTGATGATTTGCATTGTGAGACCCTGAAAAACTCATCAGAATTTAAAGCAGAGGTTATAATATTTTTGGCAATGCAATCGAATTTGGCCTTTTTGCTTTCTGCATCAGTCCATTGAGACCATGGCTTCTCAATGACAGAACTATCTTTTTCAAACTTTGGGATAAAAGGACCATTTTCAATTGCATCCCAAATTCCATTATCAAGAGATTCCATAAATATTTTCATTCTAACTTTCCAAAACTGGTAATTCAAACCACAAAACAAGGGTGGTCTGTTTATTGAGGCACCTTCCCCAAACGGTAGTCTATCAGCCATTTTGAAAAGATTTTTAGGATCAACTTGAATGACTTTCAAGAACCAAGCTCTTGATGCCAATTGTTAGAAAAGATTGCTTTAAACTAGAGGGGGGTGAATTGTTTAAAGGGGTTTTCACAAACTTTTCAAAACTAGAATGAACTTATTTCAGAAACCAATTGATTCAGCAATTCAGTTAGCCAAAACAGCAAGCAAAAGCTGTAGTACCAGAAAAACAATCGGTTGTTTTGTAGAAACAATCGGTTGTTTATACTAGCAAACAACAAATAAACTGAATTTAAAGAGTTAGATATAGAGAGATTGTACACAGTTGTTTATACTGGTTCACTCCAAACTAGAGCTACATCCAGTCTTCTCAGAAACCCTGAGGATATCCACTAAGCAATCACCACTTGATCACTTACACCACAACCAAGAGAATGACCTTGAAACACCTCAAGAAACACACTCTCCTTGGCCAACACTAAGATTGCTGATCTTAAACACCTCAAGAACACACAGCCAATCTCAGCAAACACAGAAACGAATTGTTTAACATATTACAAAGATTACACTTGTTACAGATGAATATCTGAAATCAATACAAGTAGAATCCTATTCCAGCACCTTGATCAATCACAAAAACTCTTAAGAAATCTCAGCACTTTGAAAAAACTCTCTTAGAAAAACTTTGTCAACAGATTCTTAATTCTTAAAACTGTTTTTCTGAATATATTCAAAGATATAGTTTGTTATCAAATCTTAACAAACTCTTAAATTGCATTAAAAGATTGGTCAAAGCATTTAATGACTGAAGCGTATACAGTTAAAGCATTTAAAGCTCAGTCAAAGAAAACAATTTTTCTGTTATGGTCCCAAAACAAACAATCGGTTGTTTCCTCGAATCAATCGGTTGTTTTGGTACTTAACAATTTCAACTATTTGAAAACAGTTTTCAATCTTTCTCAAAACACCTAAGTATAAACAATCGGTTGTTTCGACAAAACAATCGGTTGTTTCAACTTAGTTTGAAAAACATTTTACTTTTATAAAGATTGAGATGCTAATTGCTTGAGATTTAATACAAGGGTGTTTTACAACATATAAACTACCCCAGAACAAAGCTTAAACAAGCACAGCAACATCAAGCAAAGCAGGGGCTTCAACATCCTTCAAAGTATTTGGATTCTTCAAAACATTGAACATCACAAGGTTCAACACATACTACTAAATCAAAACAAAATTAAAGACACATTTCAAAACAAAACACTGGGTTGGCTCCCAGCAAGCGCTCGTTTAACGTCATATAGCTTGACGCCTGATTTACTTAAGGATCATTAAAGTGGATCATAGTGGTGTGCCTTTCAACTTCACCACCAAAATAATGCTTCAATCTTTGTCCATTAACCACCCAACTTCTTTTTGAGACAGGATCTTCCAATTCCACTGCTTCATATGGTTTTACTTGTTTGACTTGGAATGGTCCTGACCATTTTGATTTGAGTTTTCCAGGGAAAAGCCTCAACCTGGAATTAAATAACAACACCAATTGACCTGGTTCAAAAGTTCTTTTCAAAAAATTTCTGTCATGATAAAATTTGACTCGATCTTTATAAAGTTTGGAAGATTGGTAAGCATTGAATCTCATTTCTTCAAGTTCATGAAGTTGCACTTTTCTCTTCTCTCCAGCAACTTTAGGAACAAATTTTAGAAACTTGTTTTCCCAGTATGCTTTGTGTTCCAGTTCTACCGAAAGATGACATGCTTTACCATAAATCAATTGGAATGGAGACAGAGATGTAGGTGTCTTAAATGTTGTTCTATAAGCCCAGAGAGCTTCCTCAAGCTTGTTAGACCAATCCTTTCTGGAAGAAGCTACTACTTTTTCCAAAATCTTCTTAATTTCCCTGTTAGAAACCTCTGCCTGACCATTAGTTTGAGGATGGTAGGTTGTTGCTACTTTATGTCTAACTCCATAATGTTCTAAAACCTTTTGAAGTTGAGCATTACAAAAATGTGAATCTCCATCACTTATCAAAACTCTAGGAGTACCAAACCTGGTGAAAATATTTCTCTTGAGAAATTTGATTACAGTTTTGGCATCAGCTTTCTGAGTTGCAGCTGCTTCCACCCATCTAGAGACATACTCAACTGCTAGTAAGATATATTCATTTGAGAATGATGATGGCAGTGGTCCTATAAAATCAATTCCCCAACAATCAAATATTTCAATTTCTTGAATGTTCTGCAATGGCATTTCATGCCTTCTTGTAATAGCTCCAGTTCTTTGACAACTATCACACTTCTGAACATGTTCATGTGCATCTTTGAACAGAGTTGGCCAATAAAATCCAGATTGTAACACTTTAGTTGTTGTCCTTTGTCCATTGAAATGACCTCCATATGGTGAATTGTGACAATGCCATAGAATATTTTTAGCTTAATTTATTGTAACACATCGCATTATCAAATTATTTGCACCAATTTTGAATAGATAAGGATCATCCCATAAATAGTGATTAGCATCTTTGAAAAACTTTTTCTTTTGATGCCATCCAAAATCTTCAGGAACTACCCCTGCAGCTTTAAAATTTTCCAAATCTGCAAACCATGGCCTTTCTTGAATTGCAAGGAGTTTTTCATCAGGAAACTCATCTATCACTTTTAATTCAAGTGCAGTTACTTCCTCATTTGCAAGTCTTGATAGGTGATCTGCCACATTGTTTTCACTGCCCTTTTTATCCTTTATTTCTAAATCAAATACCTGCAGCAGAAGAATCCATCTTATTAGTCTTGGCTTGGAATCTAATTTTGTGAACAAGTACCTAATTGCAGCATGGTCAGTAAAAACAATCACTTTAGAACCAATAAGGTAAGATCTAAATTTTTCAAATGCATACACTATAGCAAGCAATTCTTTTTCAGTAGTTGTATAATTACTTTGAGCATCATTTAAGACTTTACTTGCATAGTGTATCACATGAAAATTTTTCTCTTTTCTTTGCCCCAATACTGCTCCTATTGCATAATCACTAGCATCACACATAAGTTCAAAATGATAAAGCCAATTAGGTGCAGTGATTATGGGTGCTGAAATGAGTTTTTCTTTTAAATTCTTAAAAGCAATTAAACAGTTTTCATCAAAATTAAATGCAGTATCCTTATTCAGTAAATTGCAAAGAGGTTTTGCAATCTTTGAAAAATCCTTGATGAATCTCCTGTAAAAACCAGCATGACCCAGAAAACTTCTGATTCCTTTGATGTTGATTGGTGGATGTAGTTTTTCAATAACTTCAACTTTGGCTCTATCTACCTCAATACCTTTGCTAGAGATTTTGTGTCCTAAAACTATACCTTCTCTCACCATAAAGTGACATTTTTCCCAATTGAGGACAAGATTGGTCTCCACACACCGTTTTAGTACGGTAGCTAAATTCTTCAAACAAGAACTAAAAGTAGCTCCATAAACAGAAAAATCATCCATGAAAACTTCAATTCCCTTTTCTAAAAGATCTGCAAAAATAGCAAACATGCATCTTTGAAAAGTTATTGGAGCATTACACAATCCAAATGGCATCTTTCTATATGCAAAAATACCAAAAGGACAAGTGAAAGCAGTCTTTTCTTGATCTTCTGGATTTACAACAATTTGATTATAACCTGAATAACCATCCAAAAAGCAGTAATAAGCTTTGCCTGCCAATCTCTCCAGCATTTGATCCATGAAGGGTAGTGGAAAATGATCTTTTCTTGTGGCTTGATTGAGTTTTCTATAATCAATACACATCCTCCAACCTGTGACTGTTCTTGTTGGAATTAACTCATTTTTGTCATTATGAATTACTGTCATGCCACCTTTCTTTGGAACTACTTGCACATGACTGACCCAGGCACTATCTGATATAGGATAAATCATCCCTGCTCCGAACAGCTTCTGAACTTCTTTCTTTACTACTTCCTTCATAGTAGGATTTAGGCGTCTTTGAGGTTGAGCTACAGATTTGAAGTCTTGTTCCATGTCAATTTTGTGCATACAATAAGAAGGACTTATGCCTTTCAAATTAGATAGAGTCCATCCTATTGCTCCTTTATTTGACTTTAACACTTTCACTACTTCCTATTCTTCTTCTGCTGTTAGAGAGTTGCTGAGAATGACTGGTTTCTCCCCATTTTCTTCCAGAAAAACATATTTCAAATGAGTTGGTAGTTGTTTCAATTCTATCTTCTGAGGTTGAGAAATTTCTTCTTTGATTAGATTTTGCTTTTGACTAGCATCATAAAGAATCTCTTTAGCCTTATCTAACTCTTCAACACAGTCCTATATTTCTTTTCTTTCCACTTCATCTATGTCTTCAATTCTATCCATGATAACTTTCATTGAAGGTTCAACTGTTAAACAATTTTTTTGAGTTTCAAAACAAATATCATCAATCACATCCACTCTGAAACACTCTTTTTGATCATTTGAATACTTCATTGCTTCAAAAACATTGAAGCTTACTTCTTCATCTTGAACACAAACCTTTAATTTTCCTTTGTCTACATCAATTATAACTTTGGCAGTTTTCATAAATGGTCTTCCCAATATCAAAGGTACTTCAGCATCTTCTTCAATATCCATAACAACAAAATCTACTGGAAAGAGAAATTTATCCACCTTTACCAACAAATCTTCAACTATTCCATGTGGATATTTGATTGATCTATCAGCCAACTGCAAAGTCATTCTTGTTGGTCTCACTTCTACATCTCCAATTTTCTTCAGCATTGATAAAGGCATCAAATTAATACTAGCTCTAAGATCCAATAATGCCTTTCCAACAGTGAGATTTCCTATAGTAACTGGCAAAGTGAAATTCCCAGGATCTCTGGATTTCTGTGGTAATGATTTTTGAATTATAGCACTACATCCAGCTTCCAATTCAACCATTTCCTTGTCATTGAACTTTCTTTTCTTTGTCAATAATTCCTTCATGAATTTAGCATATGTAGGCATCTACTCTAAAGCTTCAGTAATAGGAATGTTAATTTGCAATCTTTTGAGAATATCCATAAATCTTGCAAATTGTCTTTCTTTGTCTTTCTTTGTAGGAGCATGTGGATAAGGTACATCTTTTATAGGAACACTCCTCTCTTGTTTTTCACTTTTTTGATTTTTTTCTATTTTCTCTCTAATATCTACAACATCTTCCTTATTCCTTCCTTATTCCTTCCTTCTCCTCCCTCACACTCAATCTGTTCTTTTTCATTTTCTCTCTCACTTAAAACCTCTTCCTCAACAACTAAATTATCTCCAATTCCTTTTCCTGTAACTTTCCCACTTCTAGTGGTGATAGACTTGCAATGCTCTTTGGGATTGGTTTGTGTATTTGCTGAAAATTGACTTCCTTGATTTATCAGCTAACTGTTTAGCCAGCTGCCCCACCTGTGTCTCTAAATTTCTTATTGATGCTTCAGTATTTTTCTGATTAGATAGAGAGGCTGGCATGAATTTCTCAAAAGTATCCTCCAATTTGGATGTTCTCTCATGAACGGAAGGATAATATGGTTGTTGCTGATAAGGAGCTTGTCTGTTAGATGATCCAGCCTCTTGCTTCCACCCAAATCCTTGATTTGGATTATTCCTCCATCCTTGAGTCATGTTATTTGGATAATTATATGCAAAGCCACCTTGCCTTCCTTGATTATTCATATATTAAACCTCTTCCTCTGATGGATTTTGGTAAGAGCATTGGCCATTAAGATGATCTCCCCCACAAAAATCACACTTCAAAGCTTGATTCTGAATTGAAGGAGAATTTACTACATGTAATTGTTGAGGCAGTTTTGACATTTGCTTGGTTAATGCCTCAATTTGCTGAGTCAAAATCTTGTTTTGTGCTAAAATTGCGTCTGAAGTACTAAGATCCATCACTCATTTCTTTTGCACTGTATATCTATCATGTTGAGCTTGGTAATCTGTTGAGGCAAAGGCATCAATGATTCTTGTAGCTTGTTCTGCATCAACACTCATCATTGTACCTCCTACTGCAGCATCCAAGATCATTTTAGTATCAGGCCTCAAACCATTGTGGAATATGTTCAACTGAGCAATACCCTCAAAGCCATGATTAGGACATCTTCTTAACATCACTTTAAAGTATTCCCAAGCTTCACAAAAAGGTTCTTTTGGCCCTTGCCTGAATGTGAAGATATCAGACTTAGCCTTGATATATCGAGAGAGTGGGAAGAATCTGTGTAGGAATTTCTCTTCTACATCATTCCAGCTACTTAGACTCTGGTTTGGATGCGACTTTAACCATTCTTTTGCTTTGTCTGCAAGTGAGAAAGGAAATAGACGCAGATAAACAGATTAAATATCATTTTCCTCGAAGCCCATGGTCCCAACCAACTCATAAAATGTGGATAGATGAGTATAAGGGTCTTCATGATCCATTCCAGTGAATTGATGAGTGATGACTAAGCTAAGAAAAGTTGGCTTCATTTCTAATGATTTGGTGGCAGGAGGTATGGCTATGCTAGAGAAATGCCTCGGTCCTTGTTGCATAGCATAGTCTCCCAATGTCCTTCTAGGTGGATTTTGTCTATTATCAGCCATTTGGAACTCTGTTTGATTGTGTGAGTTGAGAGTGTTGGAAGATTCTCCTTTTGCTTGTCCTTGCTTCTTCTTTTCTTCTCTCTTCTTGCTCTGGTTTTTTCTAGCTGTCTTCTCAATTTCTGGATCAAATTCCAATTGATCTTCAGGAACCTGTCCCCTTAATAACATGTATCTAAGACAACTCAAGCAAGGATTAGCACAGGATAAAAGAATAAGATCTAAACAAGTGTCTATTCACAAAGAAAACAAACTATTCACAATACTCAATAAGTTATACTTCAGAAATTCTTAAAAGAAATTGTTCCCCGGCAACGGCGCCAAAAACTTGTTGATATTTCTTGGCAAGTGTACCGAATCAACTGTAATATAGTACTCTTTAAAGTACGAATGTCGAACCCACAGGGAACAATTCTAATTAAGATGCTCTGTTTTAAAACTCATCAAGTATAGAAAATAATTTTGATTGTTGAGAACTTGTTCATAACCAAATTAAAGATTTCAAAGTAACTAAGAGATATAGGGTTTGATTCAACCAAATACAAAACTAACTTATCAATTATAGAAAAAGATATTGGGATTGAATTGCGTCTATCTCAATCATCTGTATTTTGAATAATACAATATATAATACTCAAAACAACTTATTCTTGATGCATAATTTAAAGCCATTCATCTTGATTCCTCATAGATGAAATTCATAAGATAATTTCTCAAACACTGATTCCTCAGATATTTAACAAATTATCCAGCTTTAGGAACATAATTATAATGCAATCAATAACCTGGAATCTATTCCTAGCATTACAAGTTATCAAGTATTTTCGTTTATTTCAGATCCTTAAAGGTACTTTCCAGTTAAATTTAAGGATCAAAATCAAGACTCTATTGATCAGACAGAATCAAGCAATAAGCATAAAACGAAAATACCAAGAACAAGTAGAAAAGAGAATTTTATATATATCACCAAGAATACATTTGATCAAGGTAAATTATATTCAATCCCAAGTTAGAAAGAACTTAGCCACTCATGACAGCTCCTCCAATCTTCATTCTTGATCTGGATTGCATAAGAAGGGCTGATCTGAGCAAGTTCTTCTCCTAAGAACAGAGGTTTCTTCTCTTTCTCTCACTAGTCTCTCTCTATAAAAACCCAATCTTTTTCCACCGCTGGTTTTGAGTTATGTTTCAAAATTTATATAATCAACTTTAGCTCAAGCTAGCCCATTTTAGCTTAAGCTAGATCTTTCGGTGCATTTTTAGCTTGAGCTAGCGATTCTAGCCTGAGCTAGATCAGTACTGCACCTTTAATCAACTCTGGACAGATTGTACTGCACCTTTAATCAACTCTGGACAGTTTTAGCTTGAGCTAAATCCTCTAGCTTGAGCTAAATCTTCTTGTGATCCAATTAAGTTTTTACTTTTTTTTTTCTTTCAATGCCAACTTGAATACATTCTTTCAATGCTTCATATTCATCTGCAATTTACACAAAAATTGAGATTAAATTTCTTCATTTGTTTCTTGGTTCAAAATATATAATCAGATTCAATAATTCTCAGATTAGGGTAATTTTCTTACATTAAGCAACAATTAAGTTCCAAAGTGTTCAATTTTCTCAATCATAAAAACTGCACATTGGCACTTATCAAACTTTTGTTAATTTGCTGAAGTTTTAGAATAAACCTTTAGAATTGAACAAAGGTTGAAAAAACCTCTGTTATTTTGATGAGATTTTAGAATAAACCTTTGGAATTTAACGAATGTTTAAAAAACCTCCGTTATTTTTTTTGAGATTTTACTATAAACTTTTGGAATTTAACTAAGGTTATAAAAGCCTCCATTATTTTGTTGAGGTTTTAAAATAAATCTTTAAAATTTAACGAATGTTAAAAAAACTCCGTTATTTTGCTAAGCTTTTAAAATAAACCTTTAAAATTTAACGATGGTTAAAAAAACCTCCATTATTTTTTAAAATAACTTTTTGAACTTAACGAAGGTTAAAAACCTTCGTTAATTAAATCAATAAACCTTCGCTAAATAACTTCCATTAAAAAAAAATCTTGTAGTGATAGTTGACGTTTGACCAAAATAATCGTCGTTTAAATATACCTTATAACTACGGTTGTGAGTGATCATCTATCGTCTACGAGCTTTTCTGCACTAGTGTATATTGAAAATAGAACTAATTTTTATAATATACCTTTAACTTTCATTTTAATCAGATTTTTATCAAGGAGCAGATTCAGGTTACGGAGAGACATGCGCAACAAAAAATCCAACCAACCCATATCTTTTATCTCAAATTGATTATGGAAATATTCAACATACCAGCTATAAAAGTGTAAAGATCTGTTAAGATGGCCACAAAATAATATTAATGTTAGATGATTTCATACATGATCTGATTTTAAAGTGCAGCTCCCATGGTGTGCATCATTTCAATTTTACTAAGTGCATTTCAAGCGCAGTCGTGAAAGCATTTGAAAAAGGAGTTTCCTTTTTCTTGTTTCTCCAATGGAAACACATTTGATGTGAGAGATAAAGGACCAGTACTCACCAGACTGTGGTTCACATTTTCGACCCAATTCAGGGCAACCATCTATGATCAAATCTTCAAGGGCTCGTAGACGATGCATCTCACTTGGAAGATGCAACAACTGAGGACAGTTAACAATATGGAGCATCTTAAGATCAGTCATTGTGTTAAGCCACTCAGGAAGCTTCTCAAGACAATGAAAATTTGAAATTAACAATGTTCTCAAAGTGTTGGAGGCTCCTTGAATCCATTGAGGCAATGTCTGTTGCCGTGCACATTGCTCAATATGCAAATATTTCATCATCAATCTTTGGATTGGTCTTTCGCTGTTGAAGGACAGGTTTAGCATCACGCACCTTGTTACAATCAGAACCTCAAGTTTAGGGAGAAGATGAAGAGGTAAGGACTCTAGGTTCCCACATGATTGAATGATCAAAACTTTAAGGGATGGGAGTTGTGCTTGTGCTCCTTGGAACAAAAACTTCAAATTGTCACTGTATTCAAAAATCAAAGTATGGAGACTGTTCAAGCTTGCAAACTCATCCTCTAACAAAATAGACTGTTTTGTGGTTATATACAATTTTCGGAGTCTGATTAACATCCCTAATCGTTTAGGCAATGTTTCAAGGCCCAAGCATCTTCTTAAAGACAACATTTGTAAGTTTTGGAGTTTGCAAAAAGAATTAGGAAGTCTTTTTATGCTACAATTATTATCAAGACTGAGAGCTCGCAGATGCTCCAATTTAGCAATTGAATTAGGAAGTGTCTCAAAAAAGGAATCACTTAAATCTAAATGACGTAAGTATTTGTATCTTTTTATCCATGTTTCCAAAAGATATTCACTGCCAACACCCACTCCATCAACGGGAAATATTATAGTTCTCACACCTCTGAACTTGGGGAACAAAGTATGGCTTAGTGAGTCATTTTCAACGACTGATATATGCCTTACTTGCTCAGGTATTTTGCGAGTATGGGAGTTCACCATTAGAAACTCCTCTTTAGCAACATACAACGAAAGATCATGTACCAAATCATGTAGTTTAAAATAGTACACTGTGCCAAAGTCCTCAAAGTCCTCCAGAAATGATCTTGAATATAACTCATATATATATAGTTTTCCAACATTCTCTATCTTCTGACTTCCAAATGGTGATCGAAGTAATCCAAGTGTGACCCAAAAGTTAGCCATTTCTGCACTGGTAAAGCCAAAATCTTTAGGATAAAGAGAAAAGAAAGCAAAACAGTGCCTCAAATAGGATGGCATTTGATCATAGCTCAACTTTAGGGAAGGTAAAATGTCATCTTCCTGTTGTTTTAGGTTCCATAGCTCATGGTCTCTCATAACTTCCCATCTTTCTAAATCAAAAACCGAGAACAGGGAACTTCCTGAAGTTTTCAGTGCTAGTGGAACCCCTCCGCACTTTTTCACTATTTCTTTTCCAATCTCCACTAGATTTGGGTGTTCTTTTTCTTCACCTTCCTTAAATGCCCATTTGAGAAACAGAGATAAGCAATTCTCCGCAGAAAGACCTTCTAAAACATACGAGGGAACAGTGCCCATCATGGAAGCAATTGAGTGGCTTCGTGTTGTCACTATGATTTTGCTTCCAATTGCACCAACTTTAATTAAATCTTTCAACTCTATCCATTTTGCACGATCATCATTCCATACATCATCCAAGACTAGTAGATACTTCTGGCAAGAAAGTTTGTGTCTAAGACGACTTTGTAACTGCTCAATATCTAAATTGTCAATGCTTTCTTGGGGAACAACAGAAATGGTTGGATCAGAAGCAGAGTTGATGATTTTAACAACTATCTGCCTTATGTCAAAGTCATCAGAAATACACACCCACATCTTCAACGGGAAAAGATCATCCATTCTCTTATCATTGAACACCAACTTTGCTAGTGTCGTCTTCCCCAACCCTCCAAAACCTACTATGGGAATAACACAAACACTTTGATCTCCATAACCATCACCATGAGGGTGAGGTTGCATCAAAAGCTTGATAGTTTCTTCCCTATCCTTCTCCCTTCCTATAACCCCTGAAGCATCAACATGAGAATAAGTCATTTCTCTCCTTTGCAGACGGCTGTGTTCAACATCAATCCTCTCAAGACCAAACTTTCTCCCATCAGCTGCTATCTTATCCAATCTACGCCTAACATTTTTTATTTGCCTAGCCATCCTAAAACGGAAAACAAGAGAATTAGATGAAGAAAAGAAGTGGTCTACCTTCATCCTGGTGCTGCCTGAAGCTTTGAGAACTTGTTTTCTCAGGCTTTGGCACTCAAATCCATCCAACACATCTTCAGTATCTAGGCATACGTTTTGAATCTGCCTGAGCCATTCACGCAACCCATGCTTCTTCTCCTTCTTCTCCTCAGCATCCAAGAGCACGCCCTTTACAATTAACAAGGTGTCTCTCAGACCTTGCACATCCTCGTACAGATCAAAGGCTCGAGAAACTTCTTCATAAAGATTAGATGCAAGCTTCCCCAGCAGTGATTCAGCAATTTCGAAGACAAAATATTCGGCCATGTTCTTGGTGAAATGGCAGAAAGTATTGTTATACAAGTTTGTGTTTGTGGGGATTGGCCTTCCATGTCCATTATACCCGTATAGTCTTATGACAAGTCAACAAATAGAGCTGAAGTCTCTCAGTCAATTTTCACTGTTTAAGGTTAAATGTTACTTTTAGTTGTTTATCTTTTGGTGTTAAGTCAACGGATTGAGTTTAAGTCTGAAGTATTTCATATCTTTTACAAGGTTTGTGTTTTAATGTTTTAATTAAAACGTTAAATAGATTAAGAGAGTTTTAAAATTCTCAAATTAGTATTTTATGTTTTTAAATAGTTCATTTCTTTTACGTTCTATTTTTTAAGAAGTTTCATTTATATTCTTTTCAATTAAAATGTTAAAAAATTAATGGACACATAAGTCAAGTAGGACTACTACGTAAACAATAAGTTGGTGACTCTCCTTTTTTAATATACTATTCATCTTGCTGGAGTGGACCGGTGTCACTTGAAATCCTAACAATTAGTTACAGTCAATTGTATCAACCAACAATGTTGTGCAGAAAATTTTAGTTTTTACATGTGGAAGTTTAATATTATCTTATTAAACTTAATAGCTAGGTTTATATTCATTATCAAATTCTTTTCATGCAAGAAAATAATCAAGCCATCAATTTTGAACCAAAACCTTTATTTGTTCACAGGGGTTGGAGTTCAGAACTGCACAGAGACATGATCTCAAAAAATGATAAAAGTAAACAAAATCACATTAGAAAAGTGTTTTTCTTCTTCACTGTTGTATAGTCTTCTCAATAGTAGCTATGAAGTTCAACGATCAATGCCTTCAATTTTGTCTTCCACCTCCGAATACAACTGCTTGAGCTTCTCAATATTGTCTTCTGAAGTTTCCCAGTAACCACGTCCATTGGCTTCCAAGAAAGTCTGCACCAGCTTCCTGAAGGAGTTTGGATTAGTGTTCATGAGCTTGTTCAGCATTTTCTCATCTTGAATGAATGTTGTGTTGGCTTCTTCGTACACCCAGTTGTCAACTTGGCCTGAAGTTGCACTCCATCCCACTGTGTTGGTTAGTCTCTTCTCAATCTCACGAACACCCTCATATCCAGTAGACAGCATGCCTTCATACCACTTTGGGTTCAACAGTTTGGTTCTTGCGTCAAGTCTAACTGTCTCAGAAAGTGTGCGTACCTGAAAAATAAAATATGTATCCAGAAGGTCATAACAATCCTTTGACATCTACAATACAAAGGTCCTGCTTCATTTAAAATTGATAAACATTTGGAAGAAAGAAAAGGTAGAATGAATTAAGCTTCTTTCGTATGTTAAAAATCAACTTTCTGAAGTTAAACGAGAGAAAGTTGAAGGGTATAAGTTTGTTTTAGTTTATAGAGAAGCTTAATTAATTTTACTTCTCATGTAGGTATTTGTTGAATAGTTTATCCAAATACCTTAGACTCAATGTGATTTGAGGATCTTTTCTACTTTGGAGAAATGTCAAACCACACTTGAAAAATAGGAGATTCAATGGAACAATGTATACCTGAGCATTAGCAGTAGTTGTATCGGCAACGTATGCACTGGGCTTTTTCCCATCTTTCCTTAGATTTTGAACCAGATTAGTTGGGTCTGAGTCAAAGTAATGACTAACATCAGTGAGGGAAATTTCTGATGAATCAAGGTTTTGGAATGTGGCATCTGCTGTGCTTAGAGCCATCTCAAAGACTTTTCTTTTCTCAGTCATGCCAGCACCAGGGGCATCAGAATCAAAAGCAAAAGACTTTCTGCTAAGATACATGTCCTGAAGCTGCTTCTCATCATTCCATGAAGAATTCTCCACAGCCAGGTTTATGTTTGAGGAGTAGGAGCCGGAGGCGTTGGAGAAGATCCTTGTTGCTGCTTCTCGAACATCAACTCCAAGGGCTTGAGCTTGTTCTGACGCATGCTTTCTTACATAGTTTTGCTCTGCTGGTTCATCTAATTCAGCAACCATCTTCACTGCTCTGTCTAGAAGGTTCATCTGAGTAATGAATAGATAAAAAAAATGAGCAACCAAAGCAATGTAGCAACAAACAGCCTAATAAACAAAATGTTAGATAGCTCTTGTGCAAAACTTTTAACTCAATCATCATCAGAGTTTTTTATGAAGCAACCGTACGCTTTCAATCCAATGAAGGATACTAATCATTGAGATGTGAGAAAAAGGTTGGAACTCGGAAATATTTTCCAGTAACCAAATTAAAATATGAAGAGTGCAACTGCAAGTTGCAATTCTAAACAATAATGGCAATATTTCACAAAATGATGTAACACGAGAAATACTAAATTGGTCTAAACCCCCATTAATAGAAAAACAGCAAAAGAAGTAATACCTGATTGATGAAAAGGTCTCTAAACACTCCTGAGCAATTAACAACAACATCAATCCTAGGCCTTCCAAGCTCTTCAAGACTGACGGGTTCCACCCGGTTTACCCTGCCAAAAGCATCAGCCACTGGCATCACACCAATCATCCACAAGACTTGACCCAGTGATTCACCATATGTTTTAATATTATCAGTTCCCCACAATACAAGTGCAATTGTCTCGGGATATTTTCCACCGTTCTCAGCCTTCTGCCTTTCAATCAACCTCTCTACCACTATTTTGGCACTCTGCATTGCAGCAGTTGTAGGAATAGCTTGTGGGTCCAGGGCATGAATATTCTTTCCTGTTGGCAAAACTTTAGGATTTCTTATTGGATCACCACCAGGCCCTGGCTCCACATATTTACCTTCCAAGGCTTGCTTTAAACTTCCCACTTCATTATCAGCCACAACCAACTTCAAGCAGTCTCCCAGGAACATAAACAAGGTTCTAAGTTTTTCCCTATCAGCTCGATAAAACTTGGTGTCTGACAAGTACTGAATCCATGGCTCATTTATGCCAAATCCCAGGATTGAGGTAAGCTTACCAGCTACATCAACAACTTGACCCTTATCATTGGTAGTGCGCTCCACAAAGGCAGTGATTGCTCCACGTGATGCCTCTGTTATTTGCCTAAGAAGCTCTACATCCTTCAATATTCCTTTGTTACTGCCTCTATACACATCTTCTATATCTCTTCCTACAGTGTCAGCTAATATTCCTGGAAGAGAAGAAATACCATCTTCAGGACGATCAAGTGCAGCAATGTTCACCAGTGTAGCGACTGCTTCCAAAGCTGAGGGAGGCTCACCAATGATATGAAGCCCACAAGGTAACAGACGAGACTCAATCTCCATGATCTTGGAATACACCTTTCCAACCACCAGATCGCGCTCTTTAGGTGAGATCTCCACACCCTCATCTGGCAATGTCACATCTTTGTCAAGATTACACTGTCTAGCTGTGCTGATAATTGAACTCACAATTTGTGCCCCACGACCAGTGTCTTTGAGGGACTGATATGAGGAGATGAGCTCACTTAACTGCTTAAGACCTTTGTATAGTCCAGCATTTTCTGCAGGAGGAGTCAGATAGCTAATGGTGTTTGCATAACTTCTGCGCTTGGCTATGGTAGCCTCGGAAGGGTTGTTTGCAGCATAGTAATACACATTTGGAATATTACCAATTAGACTGTCGGGATAACATGCATCACTCATCCCCACCTGTTTTCCAGGCATGAATTCAAGGGAACCATGTGTCCCAAAATGAAGAACAGCATCAGCTTTGAAGATTTTCTCAACATAGGAATAAAATGCTGCAAATCCATGATGAGGGCTGGCAGATTTGGAGAAAAGCAGCCTCATTGGATCCCCTTCATAGCCAAATGTAGGCTGAACACCTATGAAGATATTACCATATTGTTTCCCATATACCAACAGATTTTCTCCATCTGCATTCAAATTGCCAGGGGGTTTTCCCCAATTCTCTTCCAGTGCCGTGGAATAGGGAGTCAAATTTTGGTACTCTCGGACGTTCATTTTGTAAGCAATGTTCAAATTTGGACTACTGAATTGAGCTTCTTTGTCATGAATTACTTCTTCAATCAAAGCTTCTGGAGTCTCTGGAAGGCCTTCAACGTTATAACCATCTCTTTTTAGTTCTTTCATAACTGAGTATATAGAGGCAAAGACATTGAGATAGGCAGCAGTTCCCACATTTCCTTTGTCCGGAGGGAAACTGAAGACGGTGATTGCTAGTTTCTTCTCTTCCTGCATGGATGCGATTTCTTAAGTGAATTTCAATAATAAAAGTCAATTGCTCAAAGAGTATAGATCAGATAATGGTGCAAATTAAAAAATGCTGATGAGTGTAAGACAGTAATACTTCAGTTCCCTGCATACAGATGGATTACAGTACAACCAGGATCGAAGACAACAAACAAGATGGGAGAATTTTTTGATACTAAATAAAAAAACAAAAAAAAAAACATGCATGAATAAATTAACATTGTTCCACAACATAGTTTTGAGAAGAAAAAACTTTTATTTCCTACAATTGATGTTCTTCTATTCATAAAGGAAAAGGAATATAGGGAGAAAGCTAACAAGGTTGAAACAAGGAATGGAATATACAGTATAGCAGAAAAAAAATCATAATAGGAAACCTTGTTTCTCTGCCTATTCTCTACCGTTTCAGACTTCTCTATTTCTCTAGATATTTGTTTTGAAAATAACGAGGTTAAAGATGAGACTTCAATGATACTCGCAAATCCAGACCAAAATAAATATAAACTTGAACAGAACGTACATGTTGCCTTTTACTGTAAAAAGACATTGTGAATTGTTTTCAAACAATTGAATTCTTAATCAGACATTACATGCAAGTCATTTCTCCTTTGAGTAAATGTCAAATGAAAATTTCTTTTCCAAGAAGTTATCTTCTAATTCATTGAAATTGACTTTATAATAGATACAGAGAAAATATACAGCAAAGTCATATTGGGTATCAGCTTGAAACAAATAAAATAAAAGGGTTTACTCTATTTTGTCTGAACTTTTTTCCAATTTCTAATTTTAGTTCCTAATATAAATTTTGACAAATCAAAAGTCCCTAGTTTTTTTCTTAGTTTCCACTTTTAGTCGAGCAACTTGTCATGTCATCAAAAAGTCTAGCAGCATTTTCAGGTGTAACTTTTAGTATAAACTATGCTTCTAATCTCACATGTTCCGAAAAGTTAATGGCATCAAACTAGTTGATGAGAAATTAAAAAGTACACATTGTTATTCCTACAAACTCCTTCATAGGAAGGAATACATGTGGTAACAGAAAAAAGTTCTGCGCTTTGACTAGTCAAAATTCAAAATTAGCGAGTAAAAACAGAAATCTGAAAAAATTTAGGGACAACATAGATACTAAACCCATGAGTGTGCGTTTGTAAATAGGATTGTTGTTATTAGACTAAATTGGTACAATTTTAGGACTCTTGCTTGCAAAATTGCCAAATTTGTAACAGGCTTGGTTAAAGTCCGTCTTAAACTGGATAAGTATATATAGAGGTTCAAAAAATGGTAAAAACCTTTGATTTTCTTTTCAATTCAGCCCATTTGATTGCCCTGACGCAGAGTTGTTCCACTCTCTTATGAAGAGCATGAGATTTTCCTGAAAATATATCAATCAATCGTTAAACAAGTGAAAAATTATGCAAAAGGATAAAATTTCAATATCTATACTGATTCTAATATTCATGCTTTTATGGAAATGTTAATTGAAAAGAAAATTCTCCTAGATTCCTATCTAAAGATTAATACTTAAAACATAAAACTTAAGACATCTGCATCATAATAGTCAATACAAAAAGTTAAAAGACGGTTGTAAAGAAAAGAGATCACGATTACCTGTTTTAGGATCTCGACCAGCGAAAACAATTGGCTCCATGCCTCCATCTAGCTCTGGCAGAGCAACTTGAAGAGCAACCTGTATTGGATGCACACCAAGAGTACTGTTGAGCCATTCTTCTGTTGTCTGAAACACCAGTGGCAGGGCAACAATGTAAGGAACATCAAGTTTCATCAAAGCCTCAACCGCCCTTGGATGGTCCTGCCTTGCTGGCCCTCCAACAAGAGCAAAGCCAGTGAGGGATACCACAGAATTCACAAATGGTTTCTTCGTAATTGGATCAATGAAGAACTTCTCCACTGGCCCTGAAAAGTCAAGTCCGCCAGCAAAAATGGGAATGACCTTAGCCCCTCTAGCCTCCATCTCCATGATCACAGCCACATAGTGTCCTTCATCACCAGTCACAATATGACTCCTTTGCAAAACCAAACCAATGACGGGTGCATTCGGGGATTTCAGCTTCTCATTTGCATCCCTTCTGGTACCATACCAATTCAAATACTCCTTCACATCATCATACATACAAGGAGCCAAAGGGTGCCAAATCCCATTGTCCAAGTACAAAACCGGCTCCGAATACTCGATCTTTGCACCTTTCAGTGCTGGAATATAAGATCCAGTAATCATTTTCAGGAAATTCTGCAAGTTATCAGGAGATCCCCCAAGCCAAAATTGCAGACTCAGTATGTAGAGCCTGGCATCCTGAGCTTTATCACTTGGCAAATACTTCAAAACCTTTGGCAATGTCCTCACGAGCTTCAACATGCTGTCGGCAAAGCCAGCAGACTGAGGCTTCTTTCTCTTGAAAAGCTGGAAAAAGGGACTCTTAGATTGCCCAAGTTGTGACATGCTGAAAGAACCCAACTTGTTAAGCCTCATCACTTCAGGCATTGATGGAAACACCAAGACCGCATCAAGCCTGTCCCTTTCTTTCTCCACTGCAGTCTTGATCTTGAGAGCAAGCTCCTCCACAAAAATCAAAGACCCAATGAAGACGTTAGCATCCTCCAAGTCCTTGCAGAAAGCCTTATACGTTGAGGCGTCTCGAAGCTCCTCAACCAAGTAACCCACAACCTCAAAGGAAGCATGTTTCCTTTTACTGTTGAGAGCCAGGACTGCAGCAGTGAGAGATGACTGGTACTGAGCCTCAAGGACCACATACACAATTTTAACTGTTGGCAAGTTTTGGTCATTCTCAGGAATTATTCTACGAACTTCTTGGGTGGTTTGGGTGAATAGACCATTGCCAATACATTTCACTCTCAGAGAGGATTTTGAGCTACCATTATAACCAGTTTTCTTGGGAAGGAAAGAATGAAGAAAAAGATGCTTTTGGGCAAGAGAATGAAGCTGGTCAGGTTTAGAGCTAGGTAGAGTAAATGATGAAGATACTAAAGAAGCCATTGATAATCAAGTTAAGTAGAAAAACAACAAACTGAAGTCTAGAGAAGGGAAAGCAACACAAGCCAAAGCAAAGAGAAAATTGCTTTGAAAGAAAAACTTGGGGCACTGAGGAGCTTGTGCAGTTCTGCTCCCAAAGTTATGCACCCATTTCAAAGGTGTGTTCTTTCTCTTCTTATGTTGGTTTTGGAATGATGAGTAGCTGTTGGATTTTATGTGTTTTGTGTGGATGAAACTGAGAGAAAAATAAGAAGCAGAGAATTGAAAAATAGTTGGTAATTTCAGTTCGTGGTGATAGTTAAGACCACGTGGCCCAATGGATTGTTATACAAATTAAAAAAAAACTTAGAGGTTTTGTTAGTGTCACAGTGTTTATGTGAGTGAGTGACAAGGGGGATGACATGTCCTTGCACTATCTGTTAGCATCATTGCTATATCTCTCTATCTGTTGGGTTTTCATACGATGGAGTTTCCTGAAATCTGATTGGTGGAAGTGGATTTCCTCAAAAGCGATTGTAGAAGAGAGAGAGGAGGAGTGAATATCTGATGATGAGGAAGAGAGAGAAAGAGAGTTTTTATTTTCTTTTGAAGAGGTGGAAGGACTTTTGGCTTGCATGTAGAGATTCTTTGCTTTTAGAATTTGTGTTCCACATTGAAAAGCGTTGTTAAGATATGTTTCGTGTGACCCCAATGGGGCCAAGTAGTTTGTACTTGGTCTTACGTTTGCACACAACTTACCACAAGTTCCCACAGATCGACTATGTTGTTTGTCTCTGTGTTTTTCTCCAAATTGAAATTACGATTTTAATGTTAAGATTGTAATAATGTTTTAAGTGAGTACCTAATGAGTTTACAACAGGTGCTAAAAAATTTTAACATTATTTTTTTTATCAATAATAAAAAATAATAAATGTAAATAAAGAAACGGTTCATTCCTTATACAGAATAATACATATAAATCACTTCCACCTAAAAAAGTTACTCTACAAAACACTTATAACTAAAAGCATCTCTGACGTTACTCAGAAAAACTCCCTAAAAAACAAACAATATATCAAGAAATTATCTATGAGATAAATAATAAATAACATAGATTCCCAATTCTTATGATTCAGCATCAATAAAAAAGTGTCTTGATAATATTTTTTTTATGAATATACAATAAGAAATTTGTTTCTGATATGGAAATTGGATGGTCGGGTTAATTTTATTTTTTTTATAATAGAAAAATTACTGTGGTTTTTTTTTCTCAAGTTGCTTGTAATATTGGCATAAATCTAATTATAATGGATATTCACATGCAATCAAAATAATAACGAATTTATTAAATTTTTAAAAAAAATAACTAAAATTATTTCACATAGATTTAAATCATTTTCACTTGAATAGTCTAAAATTTAAATTAGAGACAACGAAAAATATATTTAACCCAAAAATTAAAGTAATTTTTATATATTTTAATTAAAAAAATAGTATACTCCTTTTATAAAAAAAATCACCAAAATAACTTTTTCTGATATAAAATTTTTGTTCTCACGTTTTTTTCCGCAATAAAAAAAACAAAAAAGCAATGCATTCGTTACTTTATACAACAAATAGAAAGGTAGGCCTTTACCTGAGAATAATTAAATTAGCATTGCCAAATTCCATTTTCGTTTTCCATAGGTTTTGAATATTTTCAGTTTTACTACAAATTCCTATAATTTTAAAAACCTAAATGAAAGAAAGACTGATAAAAAAAAGAATTAAATTCGTTATAATAAATGTTTTTTTGCAGTTTTAAGTGACTAATATTTTTAATTTTAATAAAAAAACTTTTCACTACTATGTAATTTCTAGAAAATAAAAACTATCATAAATTTAGCTGCCACTAAATGTATAAAATGCTATTAAATTTAATTTCGTATCATAACTTCATGATTAATAAACCAAAATGTAATGAAATAAAATTCGTCAAATATTAGTTAAGGTATTAAAAACATAACTTAAAAAAACAATTGTATTAAAAAAAACAAAAACTTCTGTTATATAACAAATGAAAACATGTTAAAAAAACCATGTACTTTAAATAATTAACGATTTACATAAAACCAGTTAAAAGTGAAATAGAAATAAAAAATTATTGTTGAAATCTAGTCCATTTTTTACTGTTACTAAAACCAAAAATTGTCAAATTTTTTTGTATAATAAACTTATTTTACCTATTTATTTTTGTCGTTCCAAATAAATAAATAATTTTAATTTTCTACCACTACAAGACAATCATGAAATAGAAATTAAGTTTAGAAACAAAAAATAATTAGTTGTTAGAGTGACTAAATTAGATATCATTCTAGAGACTAAAAAAAATTTTATTTCTAAATTAGTTTATATTATTGTTAAATGGTTTCTAAATTGGTATCTAATTAGCGACCAAAGTTTTTGCTACCAAATTTAGAATCTAAATAATTGGTAGTTAAAACTTTGGTAGCTAATTAGATACCAATTTAAAAACTATTTAACAATAATATAAATTAATTTAGAAACCAAAAAAAAATTTAGTCTCAAAAATGGTATCTAATTTAGTCACTATAGTAACTAATTATTTTTTGTCTATAAAATTAGTTTCTATTTCATGATACTTAGAAAAAGAAGGTACCTTTTTTAGTCTTTGGAGATCCAACCAAAATAAAGAAAAATAATTATACAAGGATACCAAAAAATTGATACATAATTATTGTTAAAATTTAATAAAAAAAGTATGAATTAAAATTAAAAAATTAATTATAAAAAATTATTTTATAAAATTTAAAATAATATTAATAAATTATTTTAAAATTAAAATTTAATTTATTTAAATAATTAACTGTAAATTATGTACATGTTTTCTACATATAAATTTAAAAAAAAAAATAACAAGAATTGGAATGCAACATATTTAAAAATTTATTATAACTAAGTTGTTATTCCTTTGTTATGGAATATACTATTTTCCCTTAACTAGGATTTTATCCTTAAGATGAATTTTCCTAACAAGGTTTTAAGGAAAAAAAATTCTTAAAACAAATTTTCTTCTCGGTATTCTATCAATGATTCTTTAAAGACATTCTTATTTGTTTTGTAGTCAAAATTATTAAATGTTGGATAAAATATTTGAGTAAAATATATACAATGCTCTTAAATTGGATAAAAGATTTCACACCTAAGATAAAAGGTTTCGGAAAATCCAAAACAATAGGATAAAATTGTTTAATAAAAGTTAAACATATTCAAATGAAATTTACTTAAGTTAGACCAATATGCTTAGCTACATTGAAAATAGAAACATCAAAGAAAAAAATGTTTATCTATCACCTATATTTGATGAAGAAAATGAGATGAACAATGGTGTTAACCCAAAATTCAAAAGTTCTTTACAAACTTTTTTTAATATTAAAGTGAGAGATACTCTTGATTGTGAAAATTGTAAATATGTTTTATGCTTCAAGAATATCATTTTATTTAGCAAGAAGTCTTTATTATAAAAGTGCATTTTCTTATGCAGCTAATACTTTTAATCTTGGTAAACATATAATAAATTGAGAGACACTTACTTTCAAAAGAAATAAATCATGTAGAAAACCTTCTGCAAGAAATGTGTGAAAATTGTTAGTGATGGGTGGAGTGATCTTTAAATAAAACCACTTATGAATTTTATGATTATCACTTAGATTGGAGTAATGTGTTTTAAAGTCAATAAAAGCATCCGGTGAGATAAAGGGTCATTTTCAAACTTAGGAATAAAAGGGCCATTTTCAATAGCATCCCATATTCCTCTATCAAGAGATTCAACAAAGATTTTCATTATAACCTTCCAAAATTGGTAGTTCCAACCACAAAACAAAGGCAACAAGTACACTCATAGAATTGGAATTTCCTCCAATCTATTGGACTTCTTGTGTAGTGCACATCTTGAATCTTGCATTGAAAAATACTTGTGCAACAAAAAATACTAAAATAAATAATGATACTTATAAACAATGTCTCATATCTCACAAATTACTCATGATGCTACCTTTATTAAAAACTTTATTGTGGACACTCTATGAGATTATCAATGTTCAATAACTTCAAAGAGATGGTTATTCTAGATGAATGGTCTTCTTACAAAGAGGATAATGTGAATAGTGCACAATTTCTGAAATAAACTTTGTTCATTGATAATTGGTGGATGAAAGTTGATTATATAGTTGATTGTATTCCCCCTACTTGATTCAATGATTGAAAATATGAGAAAGATCATATACCAACATGAAAGAAAGACAAAAGTTGAACATTTATCATTGTTTAGGTAGTAAAGTCAATATTGTTAGAATATATGGCCTTAAACAAGAGGGGGGTGAATTGTTTATAAGAGATTTTCGAAAACTTTTGAAGGTTTAATGAAACTCTGTGAAGAAATCTAGAAGAGGAATCAAGTTAGCCAAGAACACAATCTGTTTTAAAGTGAAACACAGAAAAACAATCGATTGTTTCTTCAAATCAATCGGTTGTTTATACTAGTTAAAACTTAAACAACTTAAAAACAGAATTTAAAGGAGTTCAAAGAAAGAGAAATACACACAAGCAGTTTATACTAGTTCACTCTTACAACAAGAGCTACATCCAATTCCCAGAAACCACTGGGTAATCCACTAAGCAATCAAACCAGATTACAAAACACCACACACCAAAGTAGTCACCATAATCTTGATTGTAACCTTTGGCAACTAGTATTGCCTTTTTTCTAGTAATCACACCAGCCTCATCTAACTTGTTTTTGAAGACCCATTTAGATCCAATGATGTTCATCTCATTTGAATTGGGAACAAGAAATCATACATCATTCCTTGTGAACCGATTCAACTCTTCATGCATTATAGCCACCCACTTCTCATCATTAAGTGCTTCTTCAATTGTCTTTGGTTCAACTTAAGAGACAAAAGTTGTGTGCCTGCAGAAGTTTGAGACAGTACTTCGTGTAGAAACACCCTCCTTTATCTGCCCAATGATGTTTTCCACTGAAAGATCCCTTGGAATTCTCCATTCCTTAGGCAACTCATCCTGCTGCAGAATTTCAACCGGTTGTTTCGACGAATTAATCGGTTGTTTTTCTGGACAGGATTCCAGCATCTGCAGAATGATGTTCTGTTCATCCTCTTCTATGTCGTTCTTCGAGGATTTCATATCTTTGTGATCAACTTCATCGAACACCACATGATCAAATTCTTCTACAATCATGAGTCTCTTGTTGTAGACCCTATAAGCATGACTATTTGAGGAGTAGCCAATGAAGATGCCATTGTCAGCTTTTTCATCAAACTTTCCCAAATTTTCTTTCCCATTATTCATAACAAAACAGTTGCATCCAAACATTTTTAGGTGACTAATGTTTGGCTTCCTTCCATTGAAGAGTTCGTAAGGAGTTTTCTTCAAGATTGGCCTTATGAACACTCTATTCATCACATAACAAGAGGTGCTAACAGCATCAGCGCAAAAATATTTGGGTAGGGAGGATTCACTTAGCATGGTTCTTGCTAATTCTTCAAGAGATATGTTCTTTCTTTCCTCTGTTAGAATTGATGGCTTAAACAAGAGGTGGTGGATTGTTTATGAAACCTTTTCACAAATATATGATTAAGAATGTATCCTTATCAATCAATCACATATAAGTAATTAAGAAAGACAATTAAACACAGATTCGGAAAACTATTTCAGTATTTTAATCGGTTAAAAACACGATTTAATCGGTTGTTTATGTTACAGAAACAAAAGCAATTTGTAAGGCAGGAATATCAACCGGTTGAAAATACGAAATAAACGGTTGATTATGACAACATATCAAATACAAACAGATTATAATAGAAAGATAAGAGATAGAGAGATTCACACCAACAGATTATACTGGTTCACTCAATCCTGAGCTACATCCATTTCTCAAACCAACCTCTGAGTATTCCACTATGTAATCAATCAAAGATTACAACAACACACCACAAAGAGGTGACTTTGAATCCCAAAAAGCCTACTCACCCTTTTTGCACCAGCACAGACCTCAAGTCAGAATCACACTGACTTTACAGGATTTTACATATACGTTTACAGTATCAGAATTTAATTACAAGAAACTAAGAAAGGGTAGAAAACACTTGGATTACAAAAGACCAGAAACCCTATGATCAGTTCTTGAATCACAACAAAGCTCAAAAGCAATCTTGTTAATCTTGGAAAACTTCTTTTCTCAAACAGATTGTAATCTCTCTTTTTAATCTCAAATATGAGTGTTAAAACTTGTCTATTTTTTGTATGAAACATTTGAAAGAAAGCTATATTTATAACCTTTGAAAAGCTACCGTTTAAGGCAAATTTGAATAAGCTAAAACAATTTTAAAACAGTTTATCAAAAAAGTTATTATGAAGAATCACTTTTAATCGGTTGAAACCACGATATAACCGGTTGAATGGTTTCAGCAGTTACACAACTGATTCAAAAAATAGTTTCAAAACTCCTTTACCAGCTAAGTGACAAACAACTGATTGTCTCGAAACTTTAATCGATTGTTTTTTTCCATTTGCATGGGAAAAACACTTTGCTTTTAAAAACAGGTTAAGCAAGCTTTGTGCAGGAATTAAGAACTGATCTTTACATAAATTCTAAACACTCTAAACTACATCCAAATCAAAAGCATCAAGGCTTCAAGCTTCATCTTGGATTTGAAACATCAAAGCTCTCATTCTCTACATCCATTACTCCATTTTGTTGAGGAGTTCTTGGTGCAGAAAAGTTGTGCAAGATCCCCATCTTTTCACAAATTTGTTGAATTTCTCATTTTGAAATTCCCCTCCATGATCACTTTTATAGAACCAATGCTACTACTTTTTGTGTTTTGTAGTCTTCTAGCAACTTTTTTAAGGCAGAGAAAGCATCACTCTTTGATTCCAAAAAGAGTGCCCATGTGTACCTATAAAAATCATCAACATTAACAAGAGCATAATAGTTACCGCCAAGATTCATGGTTCTTGAAGGACCAAACAAATTCATGTGCAGCAGCTCAAGGGGTTTTGAAGATGAAACAACATTCTTTAATTTGAAGGAATGTTTGATTTTTTTTCCCTTTTGACATGCTTCGCATAAGTGGTCTTTCTCAAACTTGAGATTGGGTAACCCTATCACAAGATCTTTTGAAATTAATTTGTTCAAATGATTCATGTGAATGTGGGTTATTCTTCTATGCCATAACCAAGATTCATCATGCTTAGAAAGAAGACAACCAATGGAACAAGAAGAAGTGATATCTAAGAGATAAACATTGCTGATTCTTTTACCAATCAACATTGCTTCCTTTGAGTTGGGAAGGCAGATCTCACAGGAGTTTGGCTTGAAGATGATTTGATAACCCTTGTCACACAGTTGGCTAATGCTAAGCAGGTTATGTTTAAGACCTTCCACATACAAGACATCATGAATCAATAAGTTGCTCTTATCTCTTATAGAGCCTCTTCCAAGAATCCTTCCTTTGTTGTTGTCTCCATATGTCACGTGCCCTTCTTGTTTGAAAGTGATGTTCAAAAACTTAGAGTTATCTCCAGTCATGTGTTTTGAACAGCCACTGTCCAGGTATCACAATTGCATGCTTTCCATCAAATTTCCCTACAAAACACAAATTCAAGTACCAAGATTTGGTCCCCTTACAAAAGTGGGTCTTTCTGCATTACATTTATCACTGGGAACTGCAGAATATTTGGGAATCCATCTCATAATACCTTTAAGAACATAATATTTCCTAATTTTACAGAATGTAACAGAGTGACCTCTCTTCATGCAATAAAAGCGCATGTAACAACCGGTTGTTTCGATTTTTCAATCTATTGTTTTTCTGGCAGTTTTGAAAAAGAGTTTGAAAACTTATTCTGCTTGCTCTATGGATTAAAACCTAATCCTGCTTTTCCAAAAACACAATTTTGAGATGCCAACACACTCTCAAAGTTGGATTTAGCCTTTGAAAGCTTATCCACAGTTTTCATAAGGTAGTCAACCTTCTTTTCAAGAGATTCACAATTTTCACAAACAACAGAGTCACACTTGCAAGAAGAGTTTTTGTAAAGCATTTCAAGATTTTCAAAATCAGTTTTTGAATTCTCCAACTCTTCTTCTAGTGCTTTGACTCTATTTTCAAGCCATTTGTTCAACATTTTCAATCGGTTGTTTAAGAGAGCCAATCGGTTAGCTTCCTCATGAGTTTCTTTAAAAGCTTGAAGCAATTGACTATAGTTTTCAGCATTTTAAGAAGTACAAGAACTTACACTACTTACATCATCTTCCTTTTTGGCCATCAAACACAGATTGACTCCTTTTTTATTTTGCTTTCTTTTCCTTCTTGCTTGACTTCTTTTCCTTGCTTTCTTTATTTCAATGATACTCTCATGAGCTGCTTTAAGTGTATCCCACATCTCCTTAGCAGATTCACATTTTGAGACCCTGAAAAACTCTTTAGAATTTAAGGCAGAGGTGATAGTATTTTGTGCAATGCAATCAAACTTTGCTCTTTTATTTTCATCATCAGTCCATTGGGACCAAGGTTTTTCAATAAAAACATCATCCTTTTCAAACTTAGGAATAAAAGGGCCATTTTCAATAGCATCCCATATTCCTCTATCAAGAGATTCAACAAAGATTTTCATTATAACCTTCCAAAATTGGTAGTTCCAACCACAAAACAAAGGTGGTCTGTTAATTGAGGCACCCTCCCCAAAAGGTAGTTCTTCAGCCATAGAAAAAAGATTTAGAATCGAAAACTTGAGTAACTACAAGAACTTAGCTCTTAATACCAATTGTTAGAATATATGGCCTTAAACAAAGGGGGGTAAATTTTTTATAAGAGATTTTCAAAAACTTTTGAAGGTTTAATGAAACTCTGTGAAGAAATCCATAAGAGGAATCAAGTTAGCCAAAAACACAATTTGTTTTAAAGTGAAACACAGAAAAACAATCGATTGTTTCTTTGAATCAATCGGTTAAAACTTAAACAACTTAAAAACAAAATTTAATGGAGTTCAGAGAAAGAGAAATGCACACAAGCAGTTTATACTGGTTCACTCTTACAACAAAAGCTACATCCAGTTTCCAAAAACCATTGGGTAATCCACTAAGCAATCAAACCAGATTACAAAACACCACACGCCAAAGTAGTGACCTTGAACCCCTCAAGAAACACACTACCTTTGGCAAACCACACCAAGAGTATTGATCTTGAACACCTCAAGAACACACAACACTCCTTGGAAATACAACAATAGAAATAGAGAAGATTGAGAAAGGATTACAATTGATCAAAGTACAACTGAAAAGAATACAATTGTAATCCTATTCCACACTCACTTGAAAATCCAAAAGCTTGATGTGAATCTTGAAAACTTGAGATCAAATATGTCAAACTGAATTTCTCAAAACTGTTTCTTTTTCTTCAGAAACATATAACAAACTATTTATATTTTTCCAAAGATTGGTCAAAACATTTAATGAAGGAGCGTATTCAGTTAGAAATCATTCAAGGCAGATTCACCATTCAAAACTGAATTCTGTTAGGATTTTCAAAGAAATAATCGGTTGAAAACACGAAACAACCGATTGATTTGGTTTGACAGTTAAGTCAACCAAGTCAAACAACTTTCAACCTTTTTCAAAACCTCTAAGAGCAAAACAACCGGTTGATTCGACAAAACAACAGGTTGTTTTTCACTTAGTTGGAAAAACATTTAATTTAAAAAAGGTTCCAATTCACATCAGTTTTAGATTCAACAAAAGAGTGGATCACACTTTATTCTACCCAGATCCCACCCACACACAGCAGCAACATCAACCTTTCATTAAACACCTTGGATTTGGATTCTTCAAATCTCTTGATCACTCTTGATCAACAAATATTAATTGATCGTTGGACTAAGAGTAGTACATCTCTTCATTGTCTTGCTCATTATTTAAATTCAAGGTAATACATCATATAATTAAATTATTTTATAATTATATTTTGTTGTGTACATATTATTTATAATATCATAAATATGTTAATTTACGTTTATATATTTTAATGTAGATATTATAGTCATGAATGGTTAAATGAGGATTCACAAATACTTGCCCCACATGAAGATGATGAACTTACTCATGAAAGAAATAAATGTTTTAAGAGGTACTTTGATGATGTGGATGTTAGGAGACAAGTAAATATAGAGTTTGCAAACACTTCATATAGAAGAGAAGGTTTTGTTGAAAGGAATTAAAGTACCTACTATTTTATCCATTATTTGAAAAGAAATAAGATGACACCTAAAATGGTGGAGGATATAGTATTCATCCATAGTAATTTTCGTTTTCCTTCAAGAAAATCCTCAAAATACAAAAAAAAGAGGAAACTAAATTGTGGGATATTGCACGGGATAACTTTTCATTGAATGTTAATGAAGTTCTTGATTGCTAGCTTATATCTTGATGAACTAGAATTAGAAGTTTTATTTTTTAATGAGGATGAACAAATGTAAAAGTTAAACATTATGGTTTACATAAATTCATCTTTTATTAGACCTTTTTATAAATATTTACCTTGTATTTTCATATTACAAAGTGTGTGTCTCATGTCTTATAATTTTTAATTAACCGTATCTTCGTGTTTGTGTTGTATCTATGTTCGTATTCATGTTTATGTTTCATAGCTAAGACCTCTCAAGATATGAGAAAAATACTCTAAAAAAAGAGAACAATGAAAGTTCAATGGGTATACTTCATAAAGTAAAGAATTTACATTGGATAGCTCACAACCGAACATATTAGACGCTCTATATACATCATATGTGAATCTTGTGTCTGAATGATTTTCTAAATTATTTTCTTGTTCTTCACTCACTTGTCTTCTTAAGGTTTAGGGCCGATGTTGAGTCGTTCGAATCGGGCCGATGTTGAGACGTTCGGGTCGAGGCCTTTGTCGAGTCGTCCGAGCTCGGGCTGATGTCGAGTTGTTCGGGCCTGGATTGATGTCGAGTCGAGCGGGCCTGGACCGATGTCAAGTCGAGCGGGCCTGAGTCGATATCGAGCTGAGTGGGCCCGGGTCGATGTCGAGTCTTCCGGGCTCGGGCCGATGTGAAGTCTTCTGGGCATGGGTCGATGTTGAGTCGTTCGGGCCCTGGCCGATGTCGAGCCGAGCGGGCCTAGGTCGATGTTGAGCCGGGCGGGTTGGGCCGATGTCGATTCGTTCGTGCCCGGGCCGATGTCGAGTCGTCCGGGCCCGGGTCGATGTCGAGTTGTTCGGGTCCGGGTAGATGTCTAGTCGAGCGGGTCGGGATCAATGTCGAGTCGAGCGGGCCCGGACCGATGTCGAGTCTTCCAGGCCTGGGGCGATGCCAAGTCGTCCGGACCCGGGCCGATGTCGAGCCAAGTTGGTCCGCATCCAGGTTGAGTCAGCTTAGGCCCAGTTCGAGCCAAGTTAGTTTGTGTTCATATCAAAATGGATTTAATGTAATTGACAAAGTGGATTTAATATAATTAACAAAGTGGATGTAATCTAAATTTAATCCACTTTAAATGGATTTATAAAAAAATCCAAATAGATTTGATCTAGTTAAAATGAATATGAATTTGAAATCCAATCCATTTATTTGGATTTGGATTGGATCTAGATTGGATTTTGAAAAATTCAATCCATGACCACCCCTACTAAAAGGAAATGTCTGCTACAAATATTTATTGTGTGTCTTGATCAATTTTATGTAGACACTGATCTTTGAAATATTTCTATACTTAAGTATTTTGAAATGTTGGCTCTTGGATCTCCAATACACGAATACTACATAAATTTCAGAATATAGCATTTCATTTTTCCACTAGACGCTTTATAAAAAACTTTTGCTTTAATGATATTTTGGTTCAATTGAAATTTGAAAATTTTTTCATCCTTATATATATTTAAATTTTGAAGCTTGAATCTTCTATAATTAATCTTCATTGTAGCACCTTTGTTTTCCCGTTAAATTCTCTAAAAGAAAACTTTGGATTTGATCTTTCTACGTATCTTTAGTTCTACAAAATTCTTTTGAAAAAAAAATTAAAGTAATAATCATCATTCAAAAAGTGGCTAATATATGAATCATATACATTTAATTTCAAAATATCAATTCAAAAGATCTCTTATACCAAAACCTTACTGGTATCTTAAATTCAAAAACTTTATAAGTTTATAAATAATAAACATTGAAGTGAATCAAAATTTAACTAAGATTTAATTCTTCAAAATTTAATTTCGAAATCAAATTGATCTTTAATCAATATATCTCTATTTTGTTGGTTATTAATTCGTATTTTATTAGCCTTAAATGTTGGTTATTAATTCTGATTTTATTACCCTTAAATTATTTACCATTATTATTGCATTAATGGTCAGTTTACAGTGGTGTTAGTATTCTTATTTTATAGCTTCCAATATTTGTAATTTCATTATATATATTATTGAAGTAAATCAAAATGGATGTATTAGTTCAACACCTTTTAGCTTCTGTTATTTCCTTCAATTAGTTTCTACAAGTGGTGTGTGCTGATGAGAGTTTTGTTTCATTATCATGAGTTATGGAATGTCATTGAGAGTGGAGTGTTTGCATTAGCTGATAATGCAACTGAGGCACAACGAGTAGCGCATCGTGACTAGAAGAAGAAGGACAAAAAGGCTTTGTATCTCATCCATCAAGGGATGAATGACGAGATGTTTGAACAGATAGAAAGAGCAACAACTACAAGTGAGGCTTGAATCATTTTGTCAACCAATTATAAAGGTGATGACAAGATCAAGAGGGTGTGTCTTCAAACCCTAAGACGCCAATATGAACTGATGCAGATGGAAACCACATAGACTATTGATGTCTATATAAATAAAGTTCTTGCCTTGACAAATCAAATGAAGACCAATTGTGAAACACATTCGGAGCAGACAAAGTTGGAGAAGATTTTGAGATTTTTAACTCACAGATTTGAACATGTTGTTGCTGCAATTGAAGATGCCAATGACATTTCAATAATGACAGTAAGGTTATTGTCCGGTTCCCTACTAGCGCATTAGCAGCGGATGAATGACAATAAGATTAAAAAACCAATTGAACAGGCTTTACAAGCACAATCCTCAATTGGTAGCTCCTATCATAAACATGGTAGTTCACGAGACAAAGGACGGAGACGTGGTGGCAGCTATTCCAGCAAAGGTCGTGGTGGCCAGAATCATGGAGGCACTGAGCAAAACAACACCGGTTCCAATCATAATCCAAATTCAAATACTCATGGCGTGGAGGACGTGGTCGCGGAGGACGATGAGGCATGTATAATAAATCAAATGTGGAGTGTTATTACTGCCATAAACGCGGCCATTATGAAAATGAGTGCAGATCAAAAGGTGATAATCATGCTGCCCATTGTGCTCAAGACGACAGTAATCACGAACAAGATGAAGAGGATCATGTAGTACTAATGGCAACCACATCAAATGAAAATCCAAACAATCAGACTTGGTATTTGGATACAGGTTGCATGAATCATATGTATGGTCAGAAAGAGCTGTTTGCAAATTTGGATGACTCATTTCGCATAAAAGTGAAATTCGGTGATGGCAGGTTCGTTCCGGTGATTGGAAAAGGGCGAATTCTTATCACATTGAAGAATGGTGATCACATGTACATTTATGATATTTTCTATGTACCTAATATGAAAAGTAATATGTTGAGTATGGAACAGTTGGCCGAGAAGAGTTACGTGATGCACATAGTTGAAAATAAATTCTCAACTTTTGATAAAAAAAATGTAATTTGATTCTTAAAACCTTTTTATCAAAAAGTCGCATGTTTCCTGTAGATTTTCATATGGGTGATTTCAAGTGCTTGAATGCAATAGTGAATAATGAATCATGGTTGTGACATTTACGCTTTGGACACTTAAATTTTCAGACTTTGGAAAATCTCTCCAAACGAAATTTAGTGAATGGTTTACCTCATATTTATCACCCTGATCAATTGTGTGAGGCTTGCATTTTTGGAAAGAATCATAGGATACCATTTGTTAAGGAGCCTTGGCGTGCAAAATTTCCTTTGGATTCTGTTCATACAAATGTTTGTGGCCCGATGAACATATCATCAATTGGAGGTAATAAGTATTTTTTAACCTTTATTGATGATTTCTCAAGGAAAACCTGGATTTATCTATTGAAAAACAAGGATGAGGTATTCCACTGCTTTAAAATATTTAAAGCATTTGTTGAAAGACAGAGTGACAGACTAATTAAGATGGTGCATAATGATGGAGAGGGTGAGTACAAGTCTAATGAGTTCAAGAGGCAATGTGAAGAACTTGGGTTGCAACATAACATAACTTGTCCCTACACACCTCAACACAACAGAGTTGTCAAGAGAAAGAATAGAACAATCATGGACATGGCGAGGAGCATGCTTAAAGCGAAAGGTATGCCAAATTATTTTTGGGTTGAGGCCGTAACATGTGCGGTATATTTGATAAACAGATCACCCACTCGGAGTGTTCCTAACACAACTCCGATTGAGGCATGGAGCGGATTTAAACCCAATGTGCAACACTTGAAGGTATTTGGGTCAATTACATATGCTCATGTCCCCAAGGCAGCAAGATAGAAGTTGGATGATAAGACAGTGAAGACCATTTTCATTGGATATAAGCATGGGGGATACAAACTGTACAATCTAATGACAAAGAATGTGATTGTCAGTCGTGATGTTACATTTGCTGAAGATGAGGAATGGCAATGGAGTGCAACAACTAAAATGGATTCGAAAAAAATGATATATTTACATTTTGAATGATGTGGAAGATGGAGTCACTATTGAAGCACCTGCAGTTCAACCTGAAGCTGCAATTCAACCTGAAGTTGCAGCTCCAATTGTAACTATGATGGAGTGACCAAAAAGGCAGCATCGACAACCTATACACCTTCAAGATTGCAAAGTAAATCTTGATGAAGTTGATAACAATGGAGATTTGGTTCACTTTGCTTTTCTTGCAGATTCAGAACTCGTGAGACTTGCATATGCCATTCAACACTCCAAATGGCAAGAGGCTATGAATGAAGAATTGATGGTGATTGAGAAAAATAATACATTGCAGCTCACTGATCTTCCAAAAGGACACAAAGCAATTGATGTGAAGTGGGTGTACAAGATTAAAGTGAAAGCAAATGGTGAGATTGATAGATACAAGGCAAGGTTGGTGGCAAAGGGATTCGAGCAAAGAGAAGGCTATGATTACGAAGAAATATTTTCTCATGCAGCTCGAATGGAAACAGTGAGATTAATCATTGCTTTAGTTGCACAAAGGCAATGGGAAATTCACCAACTGGACGTCAAGTCTGCGTTTCTAAACGGCCCATTTGATTGGGGTGGAGATTCAGACGAGAGGAAGAGCACAAGTGGTCATTGTTTTATGATCAGAAAGACTGTTTGCTTGTGGTCATCAAAGAAACAATCAATTGTTGCATTATCTACTTGTGAAACTGAGTATGTAGCAACAACAAGTGTTTGTCAATCAGTTTGGCTCAACAATATCATGACTCAAATTGGTTTTAATCTAGATGTTCCAATCAAGATTTACGTTGACAATGTCTTTGCAATTAATCTTGCAAAGAATTCGGTTTTTCATCAAATAAGTAAACATATTGATATTCGATATCACTTCTTACGAGACCAAGTTGGGAAGAACATGATCAAATTGGAATACTGCAAATCGAAATATCATATTGCAGATATTCTCTTTAAGCCATTGAAGATCGATGCTTTCATCAAGTTAAGAGATATGTTGGGCATGAAGGTTGTTCTAAATCAGAATTAAGGGAGAATGTTGGTTATTAATTCAGATTTTATTAGCCTTAAATGTTGGTTATTAATTGTGATTTTATTACCCTTAAACTATTTACCATTATTATTGCATTAATGATCAGTTTGCATGACTGTTAGTATCCTATTTTATGCTTCCAGTATTTGTAATTTTATTATATATATTATTGAAGTAAATTAAAATGAATGTATTAGTTCAACACCTTTTGCCTTATGTTATTTTCTTCAATTAGTTTCTACATATTTTTCAAAAGCTTTCTCATTTACAACTACATTTTTTAAAACATTCCAATATTGGCATAACTTTTGATCGTTGAAGCATATCAATAGTTAAAATATATTATAATCAATCTAGAAGATATATTTCATTCAAGGTCATCAATACAATGAATACATGAATTTTTTGAAAGACTTTGTTTTGCATTTGCATTTTGAAAACTTTCCAAAACAATCCAATTAACACGTTGAGTGAAAACTTTGATTCGAATGAATAAATACCATGAAGACGAGGTTCAAAAACATTTAAGTATGAATGCAATATAGTTTAAGAACACATAGATTGAGTTTAGAAACTCCCTAATGTGATAGATTGTTTATTGGAAAAGTGGACTGGATTGTCTAATGTGAAGACCATGATTAGACATCTAACTTGTTTAGCTTCTGGAAATTGTCTAACATATTTTTCTCTTAAGATCGTCTAGAGAGATAAGCACAATTGTGACTATCTAGCAAGTCTAACATAAAGAGATTGTCTAACATGTTTAACATAGCAACATCATTTAGCACATTTTGCACAATGAAACCGTCTAACATGTTAATCAGTGTGAGACCGTCTAGCATGTTAAAATTGTATACTTTGTCTTAATTCCTTTGAACACAATGAAAGTTTAACTCTAAGAGACTCTTAAGGGATTGAATACTACAAGATTGTCTAAAAGATTTAATCTCAATAGATCGTTTAGTGTGTTTATATCTAATTATGCACATGAAGTAGTTTTGTTATAAACTTGAACACATCTTATAATATTTATTGTCATTAAAACCTTCGTAAATGTACTTATTCTCATAAGATCATCTAGTTAGATGTCTCATAGTGATTAGATCGTCCAATATCTTAACATATCATTCACATTTTTTAATATCATTTACTACTTTAAATAAAAATATAACAATTAAAATTTAAAATTTTGAGATGAAGGAAGTAATTCAATCTAATGTTTAATTATTGTATTATCTAACGTTGATTCATCTTCTAATTTTTTAAATATGATTTTAATTTATTTAAAAGATCCCCATTTCTCTTAACTTCTATTAAAACAAGTTTTAATTAAATATATATATTATATTGAAGTAATTTAATTACTAGTTACATCCTATTTTAAATTCTTTAATGAATTCTTCAGTTTGAATAATCTTTCTTTATCCATATTATATCACTATTTGTTTATAAACATTACTGTGACTTTATCTTTGTAATTGTTGTTTACTGTTAAAATCAGTATGTAATTTAAAACTATTGAATTGTTTATGAAAAGGAATTAAATCTTTGTAATTAAATGTGAAGGTGAATGATTTAACCAATGTTCAAAGATATTGAAGTCAAAATTATCTTTACTGATAGGTGTAGGAATTTGTGAAAAAGATATTAATGTTTGATGAGTTGTTTTATTGAAAAACCAATGTTTAAAGGGAACTTTGTAAATAAAAGTGTCAGTTTATCAAACTCGATTGTTATCACTTTGAGGTGAACATATGAACTCTAAAAACTTCGAATCTAAAAAAAGAGTGTGAATTGTGGTCATAAATTGATGTCCAAATTCATGTGTGAATAAAATTAGATAAATTTTAAAATTTTCCAAAATGCAAGGAAAATGCAAAGATTAGTGAGTATATACAAAATTTGAATATTAAGACCTAAAAAAATAAAAATTATTAGTTATCCAATTAAAAACAATGTTTTTGAAAACATAATTTGCAGCAAATGCCTGTTTTATTTTTCTTAAAATAGTCGAAATTAAAACCCGCAAAACCCTAACAAAGTGAGTGCAATCACCGTCGATGGCGTGCAATGGCTCTGGGTGCCAATCCGGTTCGTGCTACAAAGACGAAGACGCAACATGTAACCAACCAATCAAATCCGAAGAAACTGATTCAACAAACCCTACCAATGTATGCATCAAGTGCAAGCTCAACGACGCCGTTTCCGGCTACGGCGGAATCGACGACGGCCGTTTTTGCGCGGATTGCTTCAAAACCAACTTATTCGGAAAGTTTCGTTTCGCTGTCACTTCAAACGCCATGATCACACCCACCGATAAGGTCCTCGTTGCCTTCTCAGGTGGCCCTTCTTCCAGGTCAGCACAAATCCAATCTCCTTTTTACTTTCCCCCCCTTAAATCTCTTTAATTTATGATTCGAATGTTGGGCTAATTTAAATTTAGATTATTGTATTTAATGGAGAATAAAAGGTGTGCTTTATTTTGTTTAGGGTGGCTTTGCAATTTGTGCATGACATGCAAGAGAGGGCTCAGAGGAACTTTGATGCGAGTAGGGATAGGTCGTTGCCGGTGTTTGGTGTTGGAGTTGTGTTTATTGATGAGGGTGCCGTCTTGTCTATTCCTTCCAGTGAAATGGAGGAAGCTGTTGAAGTTGTTAGAGAGGTTGTGTCGAGTTTAGTGCCGCCGAGGAAGGAGTTGCATGTTGTTCCCATTGAGACGGTTTACCCGTCGGATTCTGGTGATGGGAAGGAGAGGCTAATCAAGGTAATGAACACGGTTAGTGATCCGACGGGAAGGGAGGACATGCTGATCTGTCTGCGAATGTTGGCGCTGCAAAAGGTATGTTTCTGGATGATGGTTTTACTTACTATTGTTGTCTCTGAAGGTTGTATACATACATATGTTTATATGAAAACGAGTCTGTTTGAAAACTTTTATGATGTTTGTACAGGTTGCTTCTGAATGTGGGTATAACAGGATCGTTCTGGGATCATGCATTTCGAGGATTGCTTGCCATGTCATTTCAGCCACCGTGAAGGTTTGTACTGGGTTTAACTGAGTCACAGTCATTATTGTTGGTTGGGTGAATTAAGAATTTTCTGTCATGATTTGTGAATCAGCTTGCCAAATTGAATGTTCTTCACTCTAAACATTGCTTGCTCGAGGAGTTTCTCATGTGCTTTGCCTTGTTAATTTTGACCTAAGAAACTCGGACACAGATACAACACAGACTCGAGAATATGGCTAAAATTGAAAGAGAGATGGGGACACCGAATGTGTGTTTGTGTGTGTGTATATATATATTGAATTGGTCATTTATCTAATTTTTTTACTTAATACATTATTTTGTGTAGTGCATAACATAATACTCCTAGATAGTTAGAAGTGTTGTTTAAGGAGTGAAGTTATGCAATTGCGGTGTTTACTGATGAGGATTATCACTGACTGAATTTTGTCATTTGGTTAGTACAATTCAACTGCTAAATTTTATTTATTTGAGAAATATAATATATGCCTGAGCTGCAATATAATGCGAGTGAAAATGGATGTGGAGTGTTAATATTTGAAGTATTTGATGGAGTAATCTATGAGTTCTAGGTGGCATATGAAATCAGAACATCTTATACTAAAGCTTTCTCGATTTTTTTTTTGTAAGTTAAGCTTTCTATAACTATGTGTATTATTTTAGGATTTGTGTCATTGGCTCATTGCTCTTGATAAAATTAAACTGCGTTGCTTATACTGTATAATAATCCTTGCAACCTTGTCTATATTCTTACTCTCTTTCATTCTACGTAAGGAATGACCTTGTATAATCGATTCAGATGTCCTTGTTTTAACAGGGTCAAGGATACTCATTGCCTGCAGATATACAATATGTTGATGCTAGATGGGAAGTTCCTGTTGTACTTCCTCTGCGTGACTGTTTTGCCCAAGAGATCAACATGCTTTGTCACCTTGATGGGTTTGTAGTCCTCTAGATATGTCAAACATTGATGAGAATAGAGATTGGTGTCTTCATTTGTTTGTTCTGTTATAAGTTTTGTATAATTTCACATTATTTTGCATTTATGGTCTTCTATGTTTGTCAGACTGAATTATATAAATCTTACTAAATGGATGTTTCTCATCTCTTTTTGGCAGGGCAGTCTAAAGACTGTGAAGTTGTCTACAGGTCCGTGCTCTAGCATTAATGGCCTGGTATCATCTTTTGTGTCTTTATTGCAGGTAGAATTTGTTGTGCAACCCTTTTATATATATTGTGGAGACATTTAATAATATAAAAAAAAAGTCAGTTCTTACTTTTAGCTGTAGGTGTTTTAATTTGAGCCATTGGTTTTTTGAGTCCATTGACTCAGCTTTTTGTGTTAAGTTCTCTCACTTGTTGTATCCTATATGTATAGTTATAATTTGTATGTGTGTATCTTTGTAAATTCTGTCAGAGGATAAACCTTGTGTACATATTCGGGCCTCTGAATTTTCGATTTACTTGTAGAGCACATTATTCTTTTACTGGGTCAACAAGTTTATTGATAGGCTGTGGTTTTGCACAATGTGTGGCTTAATACCTGCTTTTAGAGAAGATGCTTATTATGTTTTAAACATTTACTTTAACAGAAACCTAAATTTAATCAGAAAATCAATAGTTGAATACCTATTTTGCAGGAAGAAAACCCATCTCGAGAGAGCACAATTGTAAGAACAGCTGGTAAACTCACTCCCTTTCAATTCAATAGGATTCCAGAGATCATTGGTGGAAATGTTCCTTTGGCGACTCGAAGACGACAGAAGAGATATAATCTCAAATCAAATGAATCTGTTTCCTCAGAATCTTTCTGTCCTCTCTGCAACAGCCCACTCAACAAGAGTGAGATTGTTGATTGGAGTAATATGGATAGCCACCAAAATAGTGACAATTTTTATAATACCTGCTGTTCGAGTTGTCAGTTTCAGATTCTTCCAAGTGATTCAACATCAATGGAACAATTTTATATGGATTTACCTCAGTCAATGGTTGGCCGGGCAAAGCAAGCTAGCAATGGTGATTTGAGTCTGCTAAGGTGAGAGTTTGTTTTGCTATCAATATCAGTTGATTGTGTTTGTTAATAACTCATGCCACTCGGACTTTTGTCACAGCTAGCCTTGTTGATTGCAACAAATTTAGTATTGTGTCAATGTAATCTGTTCTCTTATTGTTAACTTTGCTAGTATATGTTATTGTTAAATGAAAGTACAAGTATGGTAAAAGAAATTATACGAATATCAGAATTTTGGATAATCTGTTTCTTTGGCTTTGCTAGTATTCGTCAAATAAAATGGACCTGCCTTGAAACCATGACTGATAATAAATTGAGATAATAAAATTCCTGAATCAATTGTTTGACATTAAATTATTTTGACTATCATTAGGAAACAGCCGTACTTTAAATTATGTCATATAGTCCAGTCTTTGGGTTTTTTCCCCATAAAGGGTTATTTTTCTTGTTCAGGCCTTTGGTTACAGTGTCAAGACATTACTTGATGTACCTATGCTTTTCTACACTTAATTGCTTGAGTTATGGTCACTATTTTTAATTGGATTATGGCTTTCTTTGAAGTATGCTTGAAAGATACTATTTATTTTATAGTAGTAACCTAATGTCCTTTGTTCATGACATAAGAGATAATGTGGCAATATTCTTTTTTGTTTTCAGGGAACAAATACAAGACTTTCTGCTTTCTGATGGTGAAGATGAAAAATAGGATTACTTTTGAGTGATTGTTAGAGGTTTCTTTTGGCCTGTGGCTATACAAAGAGTTATGGAGCACTGAGATCCACTGGCCTCATACAGATCGTGGTTGTTGATTCTATGGGATACTATTTGAGAGCTTATTTAAGCAGAGGGATAGAGTAGATAATTTTTTGTATCCAGGGCAATTCAAAGAGTGATAAAGTTGACTCCGGATACTCATTGGGCGCAACAACGTTATTATTATTGCTTAATCAACATCAAGGTTATTTAGATATTGCTTCAGCATTTGTTTTGTGGGATCGCATATTAATACTAGATTAGTGTGAGAGTGTTTGAAAAACAAACAACTATTTATCAATGTTTAATTATAGGAAATAGAAATATAGAGATATTTGTTTATAAAAAAATATCTAAATTCTATATATTATATTAAGAAACCTTTTTATTATTAAAAGATATCATATATGTTTTCTTTACTACCTTCTATTTATTATATTTTCTCAATACAATTGACTTGTGTTTATCTTTTAAAAACTAGAGAGTCTCAAAATGATGAATTTTCCTATCTATACCTGAATTATTAACACTCAATAACTGATTTGTTAGAATAGGAATTGACTCCAAATACAATTAATTTGAAGTTAAACTTCTCAATTATCATTATGTGTAAAAGATCTATATTTGGAATAATCATTATTAGAAGGAATGTGTTTATTAGAAGGAACAAGTATCATTATTTGTAGAAGAACTATATTTAGAATAATCATTATTAGAAGGAATAAGTATATAGTTGTAACAAACTAAAAAAAAGATATAAATAGACATAAAATATTGATTAAGACCAAGGGAAAAACATAGATTCTCTTTATTAGAAGGATGATATCCCATGAAAACACATTTAAATGATTAAAGATAAAATTATCTTAAATGATCATATCCTCTAAATAAGATAACATGTTGTTAAGACAACATTTTCCAAAAACGATCAGAAAGATTACTATTAAGAATAAGTGTCCAGATTGTTTAAATAATATGTTTGGTTTTGTGTTCTATTCCTAAATTTTTTTAAGGAGTATGAGAACACAGTTTTATGAAAAATACCTTAAATCTCATGAACTATTGTAACTGATAAAAACAAATATTTATCAATCTAGTCACTACCAAAAGAACACATGTGGATGTATCAAATTTATTTTGATTTCAATGGAAGAAGTGTCAAATATAAAAAAAAAAACATTTCTTATCAATTATTCAATAAAGAAATCCAAATTACATATAGAATCATCACTTATAAAGGTAATAAAGAATGAGAAAGACCCCAGATACGAGTTACTGTTTCTTAGAGAGAATGAATCCACCAAACCAACATCTTTCAAAAGATTCAACTGTCAATAATCAAACTTAATTAGAGAGAGTGAATCCACCAAACCCACATCTTTCAAAAGATTCGACATACTACTTTGAACTATAATAAATAAAGAGATACTAAACTTAAAAAATGTATATTTCTAAAAGAATACAAATATTTTATTTATATAAAAAAATAAAACTACTACAATATCTCTAACAATAAAAGTATCATATACAAATAAATAAAAAATATTCTTAAAATTACATAATAGTTTATATTTTTTATAAATAAAAGGGTTATTTCTTATTTATATAATTATAATAATCAAGCAAGAATGTGCTATTAATATTTTTGTTTACAGTTTTAAAAAAAAATTATTTATGTGGAATTGTGGTAACAATGATATGTGGTAAAATATTAACTTATTAATAATTACTTATATAAGTTTTTTTAAGCTTAGTTATGCTGTTTTGTTCTGAAAGTAATTATTATTAATTTAAAGACACTTTCAAACTTTTTTTTATTGATTCAATAAACTTGTCCTATTAATTTAATTATATAAAAATTATGAAATCTAACTAAGGATCAAATTAAAGTGAAATTATGTGAAAATATATTTTTTGTTTTTTATTTTATTTTGAAATTTAGTGATTAATTGTTTCACTATTACAGTAGTTGACTTTTGACTGAAATGAAGATGATTGAGCCAACCAGCGCGCCTTTAGGGTTTTTTTTATTGATTATGAGATACTATTTTTCTCTAAAATCAAATTTTATAAAAGTGAAAAAAAATGAACAAAATTATATTTTAGTCATACCTCAAATATGAGGTTTAAATGAATAATTTTTTTAGAACAGCACAATGTTACCTTAAAAAATGAACATTTTCATTTTCATTCTCATTCTAACAATATGTAAACATGGTTAGACATCATAAAAAAAGAAGGTTCATATTGACACAAGAGTAAAAGTTTTGGTCACATATTAACTTGGATTGGATTGCATTGGTTACTCAGGTCACTTAACTAAGGTGATTGAGATTATTTTTTAAATAAAAAAAAATTAAAAACAAATATCTTCCTATTTCAAGTCTGCTGTACTTCCTGAAAATAATATTTTAATCATGTTTAAAAGATTATAAAAACTAAAACCATGATAATTATTTACTTTATTATTTCAAAAATATTATTTATAATTTTGAAATTAGGAAATTATTTCTATGCAAATTTTATAGTTGTCTATTTTTTTTAGATAAAAAATATCAAAGAGTTCTTGTTAAGCTGAATATAGGTGACCACAGTTACATATGAAATTCAATGAATAACTTATTTTTTTAAGATTTTAAAGTTTCTTAGAGCAGTCATATCTTTTATAATGTGACAATGACTCAACAACGTGATACATTGCAACAAATTCAATGTTTCATGAGCATGAAAAACACATAGATTGTCACAATGTTAGGAAAAAATTGAAGAAATGTCTCATCCATTTGCTTTCCATTTTCATCAGCAACTGACTGACATTTATACCAAAACCTTTCTCAATCTTTCAAGAGTATTTGTTTCAAGCTCGGTATCATCAATATTTATTCCCCAATTTGCAGAGATATCTAAAGATATGGATACAAAGACTTAAAAAAAAAACTAATATAAATTATTTTTTCTAATTCTTAATTTATTCTGACCTTCTACTTTGATTTTGGGTATAACTATCTTATTGGTCCCTACATTTAGGCTCAACATTCAATTTAGAACCGTGATTTAAAAAAAATCAATTTGGTCCCTATGTTTTTTAAAAAGTATCAAAATTGGTCATTTCTTTTAAGTCTCACCTATTGACGGTGTAAGTGACAATTGGGGTTATAGGTTGATTTCTCCTATTTTAGCTAACATGTTCAATTTTCTAACAATAAATCGACAATAATTAATTTTGGTTTCCCTTTCAATTGAACGTTTTTTGTGTCTGATTTTTCAAGTTTTTCAGTTAGTTGGAAACACCACGAGAGACAACAAAAAGACACGAATTGTGCATCGTCATTCAATTGGTTGTGAGGAATGACGAAGAGTTGAGCAAGATTCTTATAGATGTCAATAACTTCCAATCTTGATTTGACCATCATCTTCCAATCTCGATCTAGTCGATCATCTTCCAATCTCGATCTAGTCGTCAATAACTTATTTGTTTGTGCAGAACTTGATCATGAATATTATTATGCTTGTTTTTTATTGAAAAAACAACAACGAGGACCAAATCGAAGAACTAATCACAAAAGTCAATTCCTTTCTCCCACCAACAATCCACAAAACTGAACTCCGTCCATAAACGATTATCCGTCCACAAATCACCATACAAAAGTAGTGAGAAGAAGAAACCCTGACCCTTAATCTTTACTAATCTCTGTCAAACCCTCTACTTGCCACCTCACACAACATCTAATCTGATGTGTCTTTAAATTGATGGGCCGCATCAATAATTTTCTCTATCACATAAGCAACACTTGACACCGTCATATGAGACTTAACATAAAAGACCAATTGTGATACTTTTTAAAAAACATAAGGACCAAATTGATTTTTTTTAAACACTTTTGTACTAAATTGAATATTGACCATAAATGTAGGAACCGATAAGATAATTATATCTTGATTTTAATAGAAAAACTGAAGAAATATTTATTCTCATATCTTTGTTTTTTTTTCTTTTTTTCATCTATTTTCAATTTTGTTCATCTGTATTCTTTTTTATAATAAATACCATGGCCTTCTTCCTATTAGTAGATGTTTTAATTTTTTTTATAGAATAGAAAATAGTTTAGTCAACCATTGAATTGAATGATATATTAATGATAGATTATAATTATTTTAAATCAAATTTATAATAAAAAATTATAGGAATTAAAATATGTGAAACATAAACTAAAAATAGATTTAATTATGTATAATATTCAATTAAATTACAGTGTCTTTATTTTTTTCTCATCCTATTTCATATTGACCAGACTCACTTTTTCCATTTCTCCATGTTTTTCCTTTCATTTCTTAGTGGATTTCAGAGTAAATAATAAAAAAAGAAGAATAAGACTGAATTGATGAAACCAAAAAATGCCCTAAACATTCAGAAATGTGAGTCAAAGCCTTTTCCTTCTCTCCCAACAAAAGCACACTGTTTTCAGAGCAACAAGTACTCTTGATGTCGTTTCAAAGGGAGTGAAGAGTAACATTAATTAGGTTAGACACCAAACCAGCACCATTTTGAGCTCTGGGTATTTATGATCTTCTCTCTTTTTTTACTCTTCTTGTCCAAAGGAATTTTCAATTTCATTGTTACTTAAAGAATTCTGATGTCTAGGTAGGGCAAGCCTACAAATTTTGTGGATTTTTTTTTAACTATTTTACCTGATAGTGTATTTGATTCTTGCTGGTTGAATTGTTAATTTGTATTTTGAATAGCTTCAGCAGCAGAATACTAATATACCGTAGCCTCATCATGGTGCTAGAAGTTATTTTGTAGATCTGAGTATAATTTAAGTAAACAAGGTTTTAAATTCTTATCACAGTCCCAGTCACAGTTTCATAATAATTTTGATACTGTAAGAAATTAAGAATAAATGTGACCAGTGGCCATAATTGCAGTTACCTTGACCCTGAAACCCTCCTAGAGGTTGTGGCTGAAATAATAATTGGAGACTGTTTCTTAAAACCTTGCAGGTAAAAAAGAAAGTAAAGAATTGTAATTACATGCTTACATTCCTAAATTCCTAGTTTTGAGTTTTGACTAGGTTGCTTTTCCTGTAGGAAATGGGTGAACGAAGTCATTCAGATGCTCAGTTAGATACTATTTCTAGTGGGACTGAGGAACACTTGATCTCTCGGTTACCTAAAGAATGTAAGATTGGAGCCATTACTTTGGATGAAAGTGATGATGTTTATCCTGTGCCACGGCCTGGAATGATCTTTAGGTCAGAACCTGAGGCAAGATTGTATTACACAAGATATGCCAACCAAATGGGCTTCAACGTCAAGACTAGAACCTCAAAAAGGGGACGAGAAGGCAAAGTTAAATATTTGATACTGGTGTGTTCTGAGAGAACTAAAACTGCTATTGATGCATCAAAGAAACAGTATTGTACTGCTAGGATAAATTTGACTTTACGTAAAGATGGAACCTATCGAGTTAGTGCAGTTACTCTCGGTCACAATCATGAATTGGGTACTCCTAGTGTATTCCCAATTAATATTGAGATGAAATGTAAAAGGAAAATGGATCCAGAAGTTATTGACATGGGTGTTAACAAGATATCAGAGCAAGATCAGAAAGAAAGACATGGGATTGGAGAAAATGGAGATGGTGATGCCCTTCAGAAGTATCTGGTGAGGATGCAAGAACAAGATAGAAACTTCTTCTATGCAATTGACTTGGATGATTTGTTCAGCGTGAAGAATGTTTTCTGGTCTGATGGAAGGAGTAGAGCTGCATATGAATCGTTTGGTGATGTGGTGACAGTTGATACTTCATGCTTTTCTAATCACTACAAAGTGCCACTTGTAACTTTTGTTGGAGTTAACCATCATGGGCAATCTGTACTATTTGGTTGTGGGTTGTTATCATCTGAAGACTCACAGTCATTTATTTGGTTGTTTGAATCATTGTTGCATTGCATGTCTGGTGTACCCCCACAAGGAATCGTAACAGATCATTGCTGCAGGACTATGCAGAAAGCAGTTGAAACTGTATACCCCTCCATTCCACACCGGTGGTGTTTGTCAAATATAATGGGAAAACTTCCCGAAGTAATCCAAGAGTACGCTAATTGCAAGACCTTAAGAGATCGTGTGCAGAATGTTGTGTATGACACACCAACAACAGATGAATTTGAGGAGAAATGGAAGAAGATTGTGGAGGATTTTGACCTCAAAGAAAATAAATGGTTGAAGGAATTGTTCCTTGAGCGACATCGCTGGGCTCCTTCCTTTGTAAGAGGTGGATTTTGGGCTGGAATGTATATTAATCCACAAAGTGGAAGTAGGCTTACATGTTTTGACGGATATATAAACCGACAAACAACTCTGAAGCAATTTGTTGATCAGTACAATAATGCCTTGCAATATAAGGCTGAGAAGGAGTATATAGCTGACATACATTCATCCAGTAACAGCCAGACTTGTGTTACCAGTTCTTCAATCGAGAGGCAGTTTCAATCTGCTTATACTCACGCCAAGTTTGTGGAGGTTCAACGTGAATTTGTTGGAAAGGCTGATTGTAACGTTTTTGTTGCTTTTGAAGATGGTTCTATTTGTCACTACAATGTGATAGAGGATATGATAACAGAGGATAAACCTAAGGAATCCTTGGTTGAAGTCATATATAACAGGGAAGATTGTGATCTAAAATGCAGTTGTCATTTCTTTGAGTTCAGAGGTTTACTTTGTAGGCACTCACTTGCAGTACTGTCACAAGAGAGAGTAAAGGAGGTCCCCTGTAAATATATATTGGACAGATGGAGGAAAAATGTTCAGAGGAAGCATGTTTATGTCAAAACCAGCTATGGTGTTGAGCATTTTGGACCTCAAGTGCAGAGGTTTGATCTGTTATGCAATCAATTCAATAGTATTGCTGCTGCTGCAGCTGAATTTGAGGGTACAAGTTCTTTTGTAAAGGATACCCTGTGTAACTTGAAGGAGAAACTTGAACCATGGACATCGTTACTGAGAAACTCTTCTCATGTGGATGTACAGAAACACAGCAATATGATAAATTGAACATGAAGTTCTTTTAGGATAAAATATTTTTTGAATTCATGTAAATATGACTAACTTTAATTGCAAAAGTTATCCTATGGATTTTGGTTATCATATTTCTATAATTTTTGAATGGTTACTGTTGATACGGGACATACATAAAGAATATATAAGATGCTTTAGCAACTGTATTAATGATATATCTTTATTAAAATTAATAAGAAAATAAAATAAAATTCTTGCAAAAATTAATGATATATCACACTATTCATTTTTTACATTGAAAATCGTAAATTTGTGTTAGTTCTAATTCTAATTTAATAAATATTTCTCACAATTATATAATTTATAATAAGCCTAATAATGAAATATATAATAAAAAATGGGTTAAGATAAGTTACTACTTACATTTATCGGTTGATACTAAATTAATTATAATTAATAACTGGTGTAATAACATCATAATTTATTTTAAAACTATTCAGAATAAACAAATTATGTAATAATATATGTAGAATTCTCTTTCTACCAACAACTGAAACAATATTTTACATTGTCAATTTAATCAATATATAATTCATTGGTTTGTTTAAATTTAAAATAAATGTTTTTGAAATAAATTTTTTAAAAAACTGCTAAAGATTTTTTTGACGTAAAAATGGTTTTTAATAAAAAGAATACTTATTATAGTTTTTTAAGATGTTTGTTTGATTTATTTTTTTTAAATAAGTTGAAAAAAATATTTATTTTTGAAATAAATGTATTCAACAAATACATAAAGAATAAAAATATAGTCATTTTATTAAAAAAAATGCCAAGTTTTTTTAATAAATAAATACAAACAAACCGATTTAATGTGTTTTACAACCCTAATTCACTTTCCAGAGAGATCCTGCACAATGACAATTGTCTTTAATTTAAATCACTAATGCTAAAGTTTCACAAACAATTATATTTTTTCAGTTAGATTTGATTCAGTTTTTTCACTAAATAATTATTTAAATTGATTTAGTTTATATTAATTTTCTAATTTTTTATTATAAAATTATAAACAGAATTAGAACATTTATAAATATTTGTTACATAAAAATTGTAAATATTTTATAAGGAAAAATTATCAAATATAAACAAAAATGTCAAATATAGATGCTTGTTTTGAATTATTTTTATATAATTACTGTTATATTTATAATGTCAAATTTTCTCTTATATTTGTAAATAAACTAAATGTTTTTCAAATAAAAATTACACTACAATTTATTTTATTATGTTTTAGTAAATATAAATCAAAATATGAATGTTTTTTAATTAAGTCTAAATATGTAATATGATATTTAAATACCATAAGTAGTTTTATTTGAATTGACTAGATTATTTGATTTTTTATCTGGAATTCCAACCAAAGCCACTTATGTTAGAAAGATGTATGTACAAAATATTTAAAAGAAAAATCAGTTTTAATTGATTTTCAATTTTTGATCAGTTTTCAGTTATTATATTTGACCCAATTTAGTTTTAAACGCTCTTTTTTAAAAGAAGTGAATTGAGTTCAATTCAAATTGAACTAAACTAAAGAAATAATTTCTTGAAACGAAATTAAGTGAAAAAATATCAACTGAATTACATTCTATATTTTTTAAAATATACTATTTTTTCTTTAAAAGTGAAATTGATAAATGGAAGATAAAAATATTTTTTTACTTGTTTTCTTTAAACTCAAATTTAATGCATAAGTTTATTAATAATGTGCGAGTTAAATTATTAGTTATCGGTATACATTAATGTTTGTATTTTTGTGACCATTATATTATTTAATTAAAATATCAATTATTAATATTTTTAAATTGATATTTAGTTTTTTTAGTAATTAAGAATTAATTAATTAACCTTTAAAAAATTAATAAAAATTTGAAATTTGAAATCCAGAGAAAAATCTAAACAATTATAATTAATATATAATAAAATTATTTATCATAATAAATCAATCAATATTATAAATTAAGATTTTAAATATAACATTATCATATATAATTATTAAGTTATTTATGTTTAAGTTACCAGATGCACTCAATTTCTAACATGTATTTATATTTATTAAAATAAATTATAAATTTATACCAATAAAAATACAAAAATAATAAAATTATTTATTTAATTTTTAATATTAAATACAATTAATAAAATAAATAATATAAATACACGTGGCATTTCTTTGTTTTTGTGGCGTTTTGCGAGGTTTGTGACTCTTTTAGGGTCGGGATGAGTTCGGCTTGTAACGCTTCATCTAGAATTCTTCCCTTTTGAAATTCCCCCACGAAATTGGTAGGAAGTTTGGTGAACCAAATGAGTGGTCCTTCTTGGAGAGAGGTAGGAAACACTTTACACCATAGTGTTTTGTCAATTGTGTATAAGGTCATCTGTGTTTTAAAGACATTCAGGTGCTCATATGGGTTGGTGGAACCATCATAAGGTTTGATGGCTAATCCTTTTCACATTGGAGGGAGTGGAGCATTGATTGTCTCATATGTGAATGGGTGCCCTCTCTGGTCTTCTTCCTCGGTCGGGGCAAGATTGTTTCTGGAGCTCTGGTGAGTTTGGGGATTTGGGTGAGTTGACAAACCTGGTGGTATGGATTTGGATTGATTGGTTGTAGGGTGAGGTGTTCGGGATTTCTTTTCCCGCTCGAGACTTCCAATTCATCGTAACAAATTCTCATTCTGCCTTTTTAACCAGAGCATTTCTTCGTCTTGTCAGCGTCCCTAAGGTTGGCGTCGATCCTCTTTGTTCTTCTATTGGTCAGCAATACTTTTCTGCTGCAACTCCTCCATCTGTGCTTGGAGGGCTTGGATTAGAGCCATTTGTTCTTCTGCCATCAGGTCATGGTGTCATGGTTGACGTTGTTCCTTGTTGACACCACTGTGATGTCTCGGCCCCACGGTGGGCGCTAATTGTACTTGTGAGGATAGTGAGGGGCCCAAATAGTACTTATGCTTGTTGATGAGTGGCCGATGTGTCAGTGATCTTCCTGTCTCCTTCAATCTCCTTCCTTTAATATTGACGCTCGGTCGGCTCGGTACCTGCGATTGCACTCTGACACTCAAGCCAGTGCTCTGTCTAACGTACCTTACTCCTTTGTCATGTCCCCTTTTATATAAGTGTCCTTATTCTTTATTCGTTACCGTTATTTATTGTGTTCTTTATGTTGTTATTTACCTCGGATGGTCGATCACTAGCTTGTCTAGTACCAATCGTTACACAAATTATTTTAAAGAGACATTAAATATGTGTATTTTTTTATACTTAAAAAATTATGAATCTCATAAATTATAAATTTTATAAATAAATTTGTTGGATTAATAAAATATATTATTGATTAAAACTTTTATTATTTAAATTTTTATTATATTTTAAGAAAAAATAGATTTTCATATTTTATATAAATAATTGTTTTGAAAATCATAACATAAAATTTTCTTAAATATAGTAAATATGAGATTTTTTTTTAATTTTAATAATTTTGGAAAATTAAAAATTTTCTTTTTATCAATTATTTGTGTCTACAAAATTGAACAGAGAGATTTTAATATTTTAAAAAATTAATTATTTAATAATTAATAATATCAAAATTTTAATCATTTTTTTTAATTTAAGTGTAATATATTTTATTATGTTGTTATATTATTAAAAGAAAGTTATGAAAACAATTTTTTTAAAATGTGAAAAATAATATTTTAACTTAATTTTATAACCACGTTAATTTCCCGACGGTTGTCACCATGCTGATGTGAATCAAACATTTTGGAAGAAATAATGGTATTAAAGTGTTATATCTAAAAAATAATCAATTTTTCATTGTTATAATTTTTATCAAATCTTAATTAACAACAGAACATAGGTTAATAATGTCTTGCAGAGGTAATAGGTTGTCTCTGTTTGGAGTAGCGTGTAGATGGAGAAAGAGGAAGTGTTGTAATATTACATTGCATGGAGCCTAAAGCAGAAGAAGACGCTCTTTCACCTGAACCTCGCCATCGCTCCATCTGCACCAACTGCGACCGTCCTACGCGCGTCTGTCTCTGCCACGCGCTTCCCCTTCCTCCTATCCAAACCGCCACTCGCATTCTCATCGTTCAACACCCTCACGAGGCACGCCACAAGCTCTCCACCACTCCAATCCTCAACAAGTCCCTCCTCCGCGCCTCCTCCGTCACCTCCCGCCGCCTCCGTCGCGGCCTCTCCCCAATCCTCGACCGCTCTCCCCCCGCGCTCTACCTCTTCCCCTCCTCCGCCTCCTCCACAACCCCCGCCCTCCACATCTCCGCCGTGCGCCCCTCCGCCGACCTCGTCCTCATCGTCTTCGACGCCACGTGGCAGCACGCGCGCGAGATGGTGCGGGCCAGCGAGGGCTTCCTCTCCGAATTCGCCACTAGGGTTTGTCTGGGCGTGGATGAAAGTGTTGGCGGCGGAAGCATTTATGACTCCGAATTGATTTTGCGGAAGGAGCCTTTCGCCGGGTGCGTTAGCACCATGGAGGCTGTGGCTCGGGCCTTGCGCGTGCTCGAGCCCAATGGGCCCGAGATTGAAGAGAAGCTGGTTGGGGTTTTGAGGGAGATGGTGAGATTGCAGGCTGGGTTTGTGAAGCCCGTGAAGCCCAGGCCGAAGTTGTTGAAGAAGAAGGCTGAGGAAAAGGAAAAGAGGGAGGGTTCTGAACAAGGTTAGTTAGTGGTTTTCTTTCTTTTAAGGTTACTTGTAAGCATTGCATTTGGATTAGTGGTCCTGAATTTCAAATGATATTTACATACTGACATTTGAACTCAAGATAAGAGAGTGTGTGTATTATTTGGAGGTCACGCTATGTCATTATTCTTTGACATTTGGAAGGCAATGGAATATAGAAAGGAAAAAGGGGGGAGGATTGAATTGATTCTATCTTCATTTGTGTGTGCATGTTTGGTAAATTGATTTGAGTTTTCTTGTGCTGTTGATGTGCTGATAGAGAGGCCTATAATTTTACACGATATAGTTTTGAAGTTCCACTTTACTCTCAGACCAAAATCATGAATTTCTTGATGAGCTACATTTTTAAAACACGAGTGGTTCAAAACTAAGTATGAATTATGTGAAAATCACACTCCGACAGCTTACATAAGTTATAGGAAGCTATAAATTATGTTGAAGTTATATCATGTGCAAACATCAAATAAATGGATGGCCATGTTTTGCCATTTTAAGCTTTTGCACTTAATGTAGAAACAGTAATTTCCATCCTCACTCGAAAGAGAGAATATTAATAATCATGGACAGTTCCTCTTCTGTTACCAGCTAGTGCTGTGGATTGTAATTAAAAATTGCATTAACATTAATGGCAAAAGAAATCTTACTATTCATCATAACAAATAAACAATTTACATTCCCATTTCGAGCGAATGAAGAGAAATTTGAATTCACGGGCTGTGCATGCTGATGTTGTAGTTCGTCTCATTTTGAGGTATTATAACATGAAATAAAAAATTTGTGTTCGAGAAAATATATGCTACAGGGCTGATTGTGAAACTTAAGAATCTTCATTGTTTTTCAGTTTCTTCATGAAGCTGGGATTTCACATGGAAGAATTTAGATGGGAGAATGTTGGCTTCTAGGACTAAGTTCATTTGACTAATATTGTGTTCTACTTGCTTTCCTTCAACACTTCATGAATGCATGCACTTTAAAAATAGGGAAGGAAAAAACAAATTTTACTGATCAAAATTAATATGAAGGTGGAGCGTAGGTTAAGACATGAGAGGAGACTGCAGACCATTTTTGACATGCGACTTCCTCAGGTATTTTTTAAAATCTCTACTCATCTAATTGTACATTCCTTCTGTATATAGTAAAATCTTTCCAAAGTTGAGGTGCTGGGCAACCTTCTGCTTATGCCTTTTTGTCAAATAAGACATGAAGTCATTGATTTACAGATTTGTCAAGCAAGTTTTGAAGGAAAGGATAGTGGAGAGAACTGAATAGCTATCCCTATAAGTTAATTACTTTTGCATGTTAATGCTTTTCCAAGACAGTTAAACATGCTTTGTCGAGAGAAAAAAATGAAAGACAATGCACTGTATAAGTAAAAATAACTTGGTCCTAAAAGCTCATATTTTCGCTACTAATCAATCACATAAATACCAGATTCATGATTTGTAAAAGAAGAAAAAACGTGATCAACTTCGTGAAGGAGCAGGGGAATTGGTTTCTTATGTATATTGTCCCAGGTACACTCTTGATAGGATGATGATCTGTCAAAACCCATATCCAATATATGTACCCTTCGTAATAAACTGGGGCTAAAGAGATAATTGATAACAGAAAACTAGAAGAAGATACCATAGTTGTTCAAAGATAGAGCACTGGTGTCTGCCACCATAGAAGCGATGTCCCTGATGCTGCTTGTTACAATGACAAGGCAGATCAGATGATGATTGATATTTAAAGCTCGGTTTCCATGAAAGCTTCGGATGAGCCCAACAAACTACAGAAGAATTCAAATATACGCATTGGGGTCATCAGAGGATGACTGGATCTTTATTTCCAGTGGCATAACCATACTTTGAATCAGCTGCCAAACTATGGTAATGGACCACAAATTGCCTGATCCACCCATTCCTAAAACACTTGACCCGTTCCCTTTTAGTGAAAAGTTGGATCGTTACTAACATGATGATGGGTTGAGTTGGATATGGTTTGCAGAAAACCATCATAGCGTGGGTTTGAAACGTGGCATAGGAAAGGGGTTGGGTTGGATTCACTTGGTTAAGAAGTTGTGATGTGTGTGGAATGAGGTCTTTATTGTGGGTTTTTATAATGGTTGTAGAGCAGCCAGTAATCCTAACAGGGAAGGGAGGTATAATCTAAATCAACATCTGAAGGAAAGGAATAATGGATACTTCATACTTGTCCAAAAGGAGTTGCTTCTGTTGTGTCTCCATTTTCCCATCTTTCTAGCTCAAAGATTTAGCAGGGTCTAGAATGTGATGCATGGCCACATAGCATGTTCACGTGATTTACTATATAAATTAAAATATTTTAATTATAATTTACATCTATCTATTTATCTATAATGTTAAAGCTCTTGTTAAAATTGTCAAACCAGCTTTTCATTTTTTTTCTTTTTTATTTATTCTTTCATTTAGTATTCTTTTATTATTTTTTCATACGCATATGTTCTTTGACTTTTAGTACTTTTGTCTCAGTTTTTTTATGGAAAAATTGCACTTACATGAGATTATCATTCATACTCGATAATTTTTAAATAAGTCTACATTTTCTTTATGTATTTAAAAATTACACTTACCTTCACATTATTTTTAATAAACTGATACTCACCTTTTATTTTATTTATAAAAGTGATCTTTTTTTCCTAAACATGCATTAATTTCTATATTTTAAACCTTTAATTTTAATTTTAATCAATATGATTTAAAAAATTTAAACATTATTTTATTAAAAATATAAGATGAAATAATGTCACTTATTAAAAATATAAGAGGTATAAATGTTTATTTAAAAATTAGAAAAAACTGTGAATATCATTTTATTAAACTAAAAGGAGGTAAATGTTTATTTTAAAATCATAGTTTATTAACTAATATGAGTACTGCGGACAATGTAAAATAAGAATAGAGAATGTGAAAAACAATCTTTTACCACTTTATGCCTATTATAATTAACTATTGAAAACAAATATTTATAATTAGCTATTGAACGCATAGTGTGTACTTTCTAGTTAATGTTTGAAATTAAAGTAATTGATAAGAGTGCATGATATTTTTTTGGTGTGCAAAAGGGGTCTCTTTTGAAAATATTTCTCTATGAATACAGAATACTTTTATTTTCTGTCCGCTGAATAATTTACGCTAATGACGAACCCCTTCATCATGTTTCTTCTGTTAATAAGATTCGTACTTTTTGTTAGAGAATTGAGTTAAGGCAGTTTCTTCCTGCACTCCTATAATTTTCTTCCTGCACCCCCACAATTTTGTAAATCCTTTTTTTATAAGCAATAACAAATAAATAAATGCGAACCACTTCAGGGTAGATGCAAAAGTACTAACCATATTAAAAACCTAAAATACATCAAACCACCATTCACATATATTCTAAAGGTTTCAAACACTAACTGGAGAAGGGAACCGAAGCAGAACGAGATTTTACAAAAATCCAAGATCTAAGTTTTGCTTGCATTAGAGTACACACTTCAGACGCATCAGTCACACCTCTATTGAAAATAATAGAATTCTTATGATTCTAGATTTCACCTACAATCCCAACCCAAATTGTACTCCACACGTCATTAATCGAATCAGAAGACGTGTTCATCCTGAATTGAGCAAAGTTTGTCATAGGATCAATGTGAAACACGGACAACACTCCCTACCACTAACAGATTCATCAATTCAGAAGTGAATCATGTTACTTTCCAGATGAGAGGGTGTTCTGGAAGCAAAGTTTGTATAAATTTTCGGATTGCTGAATCTAGAAGCTTAATTTCTATTATGGATTGGTGGATCTGGAATGATTTTTTTCAATTATAGATTTCTAAATCCGAAATGCATATTTTGAATTACGGATTGGCGAATCCGGAATGGTTTTTTTATTTATGGATTTTCTGTATTTTTTTATTTTGGATTTGAAATTTTACCGGAAGTTAAAAAAAAAATCGGATTACATAATCTATAAACCAATCATGCATATGAAAAAAAGTTTTCGAAATTATGTAATGTGGAAACTAATTACGAATTTGAAAAAAAACTTATGGATTATATAATTATAAATATTACATAAGAGTATTTTTGAAAATATGAAAATTTATGCAGGTGATAGAAAAATATATGGAGATGCATGAAGAAAAACAGCCTAAATGTAGGCTTATTCTACAGTGCTAGTTTCATAAAAGGTGTTCTTTCTATTTCTAGGGCGAGTTTTCGGTTTGCGCATCATTGAATTTATTTATCTATAATTATTAGTTATTTTATCCAAGGAGCTATCTACAATAATTATAAATACAACAGACTCGGCAACACCACCAGAAAATCAGTTTGCTCCACTAACCCTCAATTGCATTGTTTTCTTTGTCTTCTCTTTAGTAAGCAACCTTCCAAGTACTGACATGCTTCTCTTTTATCCACTTTTGTTTAAATGTTTCTCAGTTTTCCAAATGTTTCAAATTGGATACTCACCCAGCCCTAATCTCGCCATTCCAAATCCATTCTTGTTTGTTTGTGCTTGCATGCATCTGAAGGTGAAATTAATATTTTCCCAATTTAAAATGTTTTTTTTTCTTAGAATCCAACCTATGCTGATATTTTGTTAAAGCCTCCCGTTTATTCAAAATAAAACAGTACATTTGTTACCCGTTGTATAGGTCAAATGTGTCCCAATATTTTACAAATAAAACTCCTAACATAACACACTAATCTAGCTTTATTCAAATACCATGCTCATTTAACGGGGGCTGCTTCTTCCTGCACCTCCATATATTCTTGTGACAACCCTATATGTTTTATAATTTATAATTTCAAAAACACATTTATGTAAAAAGGTTAAAAGATTTTCACTATAAGAAAATCAGGAATTATATATTGATTATTTCATACAGATAAAAATCCGTATACAAAGTGAATGTTACATACAGATATTTACATACGGATTTTACTAAGTAAGTAAATATATATTACATACAGATTTTTTCGTATGTAAATCAAAGGTAATTTACATACGGATATAATCCATATGTAAGATATTTAAAATTTAATTCAAAAAACAGAAATTATTAAACATAGATATAATCCGTATGTAAGACATTTAAAAATTTAATTAAAAAAAACTGTTACATACGAATATATATCTGTATGTAATTTATTTCAACTTTTAATTAAAAAATAATAAAAGGTGTTACATAAATATTATATGTAATTTATTTTAAATTTAATTAAAAAATAATAAAAAGTGTTACATACAAATTATATTCATATGTAATGTATTAAAAATTTAATTAAAAAAATTTATACGGATTAAATATGTATGTAACTTATTTTAAATTTAATTAAAAATTAACAAAATGTGTTATATATAAATTATATACGTAAGTAACGTAAATTAAAAAAAAAAACTAGTACATAAAATTCGTATGTAAGTTTTTTTAAATTTAATTAAAAAAATAATTAAAAATGTTACATACAGATTATATCATATGTAATTTAGTAAAAATTTAATTAAAAAAAACTGTTACATATCTAATCTGTATGTAACTTATTTAAAATTTAATTAAAAAATAATAAATAATAATATTAATAATATTAATAATATTTATATTAATAATAATAATAATAATAATATTAATAATATGACAAAAAAAACTTATTCTGGTATTATGGTTCTTTGAACACTAAAGAGACTTAGCATAAATTTTCAAAAGAATCAGTTTCAGAGCAAGTAAATTATTTTATGTGAAGGTGCAACATAACACCTTATAAGTCAAAGTTATTTATTTTCGCCTTAACCATTTCCATCACCAGTGAAGAAGAGATGCAATTGCAAAGGTGTCACTTCATATTACACTTTCGTATTGCAGATATGAGAAGTTTTACAAACACTTTATCAGTTAAATTTTATAAAAAGAATTACATAATTATGAATGCAATCATGAAACAAAGACTCATACCTATATAACTTTTAATTTAATTTTCAGTAAATTTCAACAAATAATAAAGATGTGTAACGATGAGTGTGTCCTAATGTTTATCAATACATGTCGTGAAAGATACAGCTTACATAGAATACTATACTGTTTGTGTTATTTGCTAACCCAAATTAACATTTCAATATGCAATTGTTGTTCCTGCTTTCACACCGAAGAGAAATGATGAGTTTGATGTGAATCATACCAAACCAAATGAAGTTGCTCTTGATCTCTACCATACATATTGGCAATGTGCAGCCATAGAAAATTCTTGATGGCCATCATCACAAAGACAAAAGCATCCGCAGTAAAGGCATATATTCTCTGTCCCTCCAATCCCAAATGCAATGTTAATGTCAAAGTGGCATCAAGCAGAGAGTAGTTATGGCCAGGCTTCAACAAAATGATTATGCAAAGTGAATCAATTGTGAGAAAAGCACATGTTACCCATTCAGCTACGTCAGAAGACCCATCTTGGTGCTTCTGTTCAATTCCCGAAATCAGGAGGGACATGACCCGCATAACTACGAATTCTCCTATGGACTTGAGGAAGAACTGGTTATTGAACCTCTCGTATGCTGAAGTGAAGAAGCTGAAGAAGAGAAGAAAAAACACACAGAGAAAGTGCACCACAATCACAGAAAAAACCACAAGACGGGCATGGTTATGGCCACCACTAACATGTGTTGTGTAAAGCTCGGTTTCCATGAAGAAGCAACATGCTAACATGAAGCTTATTAGACTCACTATGAAACAAATTATACGCATTGGGGTCATCAGGGGATACACATTTTGTGCTAACCATATCTGGGGTGGGGTTGGATAAGCCATGTTATGATTAACACCCCACCAATAGTAGCTCAATACATGTCTAAAAGTGATTCTTGTTTGGTTTATATTATGATTTTGTGGAATGGTAATGGTATGGCTATTTGAAGACAAATTAGTAGAACCTGCTAAAGGGTTTTGGGAACTGTTTCCTGTGTCAGGAGGAATGTTCAAAGTAGAGTTAACCTGTGGTTGAGCATTTGTTGAAGATGAAGTTGCCATGTATGAGAAAAAAAAGGGACAAGATTGGGTTGGTTATAATATTTAATGAAGAAAAACTCAACAATGCTCTTATGGTTTCATCTGGAGTAGTGACAAGGGTCTTAATAGTTGGAATGTTTCATGCTGTCCCAACAAGAAAGGCATAAAAGGTTATTAAATGAAGAAAGTATTCTCTCGTTTTGCTTAATTGACTAATAAAGCATAAGGATAAAAGCAGTGAAGAAAGTAATCTCTCTTTTCTTGAGATATGATCAATGTCTGTGTTCACATCAGAACAGTAAGTATCACATAGAGAGTACAAATACAGAAGGAAGCAAGTGCAAATCTTTCATTGCTGTATTTGTTTTTTATGTGCTTTTTGTCCATTGCTTTTGAGAAAATTATCTAGTAACTAGGGAGAAAAGTTCTTGCTTTTTGGTTAAATTAGGACAATAAGCTACTTAATTACATTAATTATAATATATACTCGCTAATAACTTTATAACCATTTTATTTCAAAGTTGATTTGATTTAAATTGAAGTTAAAATAAACTGATAGTTTGATTTCTCCGCCATTCAAAATTTAGGTAAGTCTGTAATTAAGCTTGAAATTACTGGAAAAACAATAATTTATGATGGTTTTCCTAATTTCACGAATTCGATCACAAATTAGAAAAAAATGAGGGCTTTAATTACAATTTTTTAGTTAAAAATATATTTAAAAAGTTCACTTAGTTTAGGGACCTCCAAATGTGTTGGACCTTAAGTAAATTTTTACACCTTTATTTTTTTAAAAAAATAGTAATATTGTAACAAATTCAATTTCTACAAAGTGCTGACATTATTTTTAGACAATGGGATATTGAAAACAATGATTAAATTTAGTCATTTGTATGGTATAATGATTTATCCTTTAATTTAGAAGTATACTTACATTTGTGAAAAGCTTATATTAATTGTTTAAAAAAAATATTATGGGTCATGGAAAATAATATATGGAGATGGAGATGTATGTGTTGTTAGAAATAGAATAATTTTTAACAATGCAATTATGAATCTAGTAAAAATATAGAGAATGATTAAAATTAAGACTGGGATATAGATAATTTATAAATTTTTAAAGCCTAATTTCTCTTATTTGGTGCATTAATTTATATGCATGTTTTTCTCTTCACTTACCTATATATATTTTTGAATGTAAGGTTTCAAACATGATAATAGCCAACATCACTATGACATTTTAACCGATGACATTTTAACCTTTTCAATTTAACAATGAAGTATTATGTAAACATAACTACGATAACTACCTTGATGGAAGTAGTTTGATTTGTTCATTATTTCTTAGCCACACATGTCAGTACATGTGTTACATGTGTTGATTTTTGTTTTTTGGTGTCCTCATCTCCAGAGATTTTTTTTATTACTGATAAAAAAAAGTGAAAAAAAATCATTGAGTGAAATATAAGAAATAAGTAAAATGTGATGAACAAGACAATTAGGCATAGGTATATGTTTTGTTGGCTGATATGAAACATATATTTGTTATTACAAATGCAGGTTTTTGGCCACTTATGTTTTGAGTTGATAACTTTTTCACACTTATTTTACTATATATTTATTTTTAAGATAAAACTAAAAGAATGTTTACCTCCACTTCAAATAAAATTTTAAAATGACTTAAAATGAATTTTGTAATCACACCTAAACCAAATGTATTACAGTTCCAATCTCTTCTTGTATCCTTTGAATATTAAACTGGATGCTGCATTTAGTTTATATATCTTCTAATGAAATATATACAAAAATGAAAAACCAAATAAAAGAACATATTTTATTTGCATTATTCTGCATGAGGCAAGAGTTATGGCCAGTAGGCCATTGTTGCTATTTTGAAGAAAGCAAAAATGCCACAATCCACATGATCTGTTGAGTGTGTTCTCTTAAAGCTGACTTGGTTGTCACTAAGAAAATACTACTGATAATTTTTTTAAGGAAAAGTTTGTTTTCTAGGATGAGAGTTCAGTTAATATTATTTTGTGAAGTTAGTGGCTATTAAATTTTTTAATATTTAATATAATTTTCCTACAAATTTTATATATAAAAAATAAGTTTATGTATATTTTTATATAAATTTTGAAAGTTTTTGAAATATTTTAAAAAATACACAATTGAGAGGCTTGACGGGGAGAGAGTTACTACAAAGCAATTGATACTCTTAAATGACATACTAATTTCACTCTCATCAATACAATCAAAGATAAGAGACTTGAAAATTAATTATAAAATTTTTAGACAATCTTATTATTATTGATTATAACACAAATTGTTTTAAAATAAAATAATTTTTAAATCAAATAACGAATTATTTTTTTATCAGCAATACAAATAAAATAAGAATCATTTTAGTGGTGATTCAACCCAAGTACAAAATCGCACAAAAACGAACAACTCCTCATTCTAGAAGCTTGTCATTAACTTCCTACTAGAACAAATGCAGTCCGACCACCCTAAATAAATCACTTATATTAAATCGAATACATACAAACAGGGGGATCTAAACACTAGTCAAAAAAGGAAAAAACAAGCAAAAAGAACGTTAGAGATTACTCAAGATCATCATGCCTTTAGTTGAACCATGAAGAAAATTTCAAAATAATCAATCTGTTGGGTTGGGCTCACTTCTTATGTGGAGACTCAGTCAAATATTAACCTTTAGGCTTTGTTTGGATTAGAGAGTGGAAAGGAGGGAGTGAATTTGAGATGATTTGAAGGAAAAGTGTAAAGAAAGTGAGGTTGTTTGGATTAAGTTAAATAGAGTAGAAAGTTTATGAAAGTTTGTGAGTGAAGAGATAGATGTGATTGAAATTATATTTTTTAATTGATAAAATTATACATTTACAAATTTACTTTTATATTTAAAAATTATTAAAAATTAATTGGATTGATTTATTTATAAATTAAATAACTTTATTATTTTTATCTTTATTTTTTATAATTAATATAATTATTATATTTTTTTTTATTTAAAAAAATATATTTATTATTATTATTTATATTTATTCTTATAAATAATTAATTATGTTATTTTATAATAAATATTTTTTTACAGTTTTAATTATATTTGAATTATAATCTTATTTTAAATAAAAATAATAATAATTTTAGTTTAAAATAAAAAAAACTAACCTAAACTATATTATTTAATACCTCGTTTTTCCACAAACAGTAAATCATCTCCTTTCTGCTCCCAAAAACAAACGGAGCCTTAGGGTTTTTTTTCGAACAGAGAGACAGACGTCTGCAGAAAAGACAGAGAGAGAAAAGAGTAAAGAGAGAAAGTTTCACTCAGCAACTTCAGGCCTCCACCGTTGGATCGGGCTGAAACTTTGTCAGACGATTCATACTTTGTGTGACTTCAATCTGACCGTGCAGATCTTGCAGAATTTATTTGAGCAGAGAGAAATTCATCTCACGCTGCAGCAGTGTCCTCAGTGTTTCTATTGAAGACGAAATTTTTTGGATTGTTGCTGCTGTTTTGTCCACTGTTGGATTGGGCTGAAGTTTTGTCAGCATATTCATATCTCGTGGTATCTGCAGTTTTGTGAATTTTACAGGTTTTTTGTTCTTTATTGTATTGCTATTTGACTGGTTATTGAGCACAATTTGTGTTGTGATTTGAGACTCTCTTGTAACCATATCTTTGATCATAGTAGAGTTTGATTGACTGACTTATGCCCGTGGTTTACGTTTTCATGTTAAAATTTAAATTTTTGTGTCTTCCTGAAGTGTGTTTTTTGTTGCTGTCATTATTTGTTATTGCTCCTCACATATTCTTTCAAGTTAGAGAAATTATTATCCGCTGATTATTGCTGCATAATAAAAATAATATATTATGATGGGAAATTCAATCCAATAAAAATAATAACTCAACAAGAGCAATAAGCAACGGATAATAATGTTTTCAACTTGCAAGAATCTGTGAAGAGCACTAACAACTAATGACAACAACAAAAAACACACTTTAAGAAGACACATAAATTAACGTGGAAAACCTCTCAATGTGAGAAGTAAAAACCACGGGCACCAACACTCAATCAACCTTCACTATGATCAAAGTTATGGTTACAAGAAAGTCTCAAATCACAACACAAATTGTGCTCAATAACCAGCCAAATAGCAATATAACAGTGATGAAATAGAGAACAAGAAACCTAAAAAATTCACAAAACTGCAGCTACCGTACGCGGCCTATATGTCACTGTTCCGGTGACTTTTGAACAATCCGAACGGTCCAATTGAAGAACCACAAGGTATGAACCTGCTGACAAACTTTCAGCCCGATCCAACGGCGGACGAAACAACAGCAACAATTCGAAAATTTTCGTCCTCAATAGAAACGCTGAGAACGCTGCTGCAGTGTGAGATGAATTTCTCTTTGCTCAAACAACTTCTGCAAGATTCGAATGGTCAGATTGAATTCACATCAAGTATTAACCTGTTGACAAAATTTCAGCCCGGTCTAACGGTGAACAAAGCGTCAGTGGCTGCCGAAAGTTGCTGAGCGAAACTTTCTCTATGCTCTTTTCTGCTAATGATTGTCTCTCTGTTCGAAAAAACCCTAAGGTTAATATTGAACTGAGCTTTCACATAGGAAGTGAGCCCAACCCAACATATTAAACTACAAGAAATGTGAGATAGAAGTGTGATGAACAACCGAGCTCAGCCATAACCACTCAAAGTAAAGATTTCAAACTAGCCAAACAATTCTACAACCAAAAAACAAATGACTTGTTATTTCCTCATTCGTCCCACACAAACAATATAAAATAATGAATCATTAATATCTTATTTAACTATATTCATGTATAACAAAGGATGAATACAAGTATGAACTCAATAATATGGTTAACTCCAACAAAAACAAAAAAAAAATATAGATTAATTAGACCATCAATTTGTTCAAATTTTAAAATTATAAACTAAGATTTTTTTTTAAGCAATAATTTTGACATGTGAAACCCTAACATCAATGTTGGAGATCCCACATCGACTAGAGATTAGAGCCTTTCATTTTATATAAGTGGGTGCAAACCTCAATCCTATGAGTCGGTTTTATGGGATTGAGTTAGACTTAAAGTCCACTCTGTAACAATCAAAACTCACCATTTTAGAAATTTATACTTTTGGGACATTCACAAACTTTGTTTTATATTATTATAACTTCTATTTTTTATCAAAAATTAATTTTCTTTTTAATTATTACACTAGCTAATCAATAATAACTGGATCCCACTTTATGTACTAGAAATTCAAGTACATAATTACGTGAGTTATATATAAAGAGAAAAATTAATACAAATTATTTGAGTTTAATGTAATATATTAAGATTTTTTATATATAAATTTACTCAAAATTTAATCGATACTTATTAAATCTACATCTCCTAAATTAGGTATAAATTCTTTTCTAAGTTAGGTCTCAATTCTTTTCTATATGTCTACTTAAGGAATCAAAGACTTTTTAGTGCAAAATCTCCTCATCTGATCCATTAAACTCTATAAATATTGATATTATAAATAAATATTATTAATAAACATAGTGTATCATTAGATGAAACCTTTCAGGCTATATATTAATTTCTTACAATGATTAGTATTCATGATTGTCATCAAAGCACGATGAGAGAGATATGTTGCACGCATGGTACAAAACCTCAATTCCATCTCAAATATCATAAAATATTCTAGTAATCATCAACTTTAATATGTAAATTTAATATTAGTTTTAAGATGAGATGCTGTTAAAGTAATAAAAAAATATTTTATTAAAATCATTATAAAATTTAAAAAAATATTGTTGAACTCACACATGTCTTGATCTATACTTAATATTTAATCGTGTACATAGAAAATACTTAATTAAGAAATTTTGTATACTTACTTCAATTATGTCTCTTATTGTTGGTCAAAAAGTACTTGGTGCAAGCCTATAATTAATTGAACTAATTATTTCGATTTTGAGACAACTATTTATCAGTAAAGAATTATTAAGTAATTTGCATAGCAAGTATAAATAGAATCCAGGCTTTGTTTGTAAATTTTGAGTTGTTAAAATAGTTTTTGCATGATGAATTACTCCAATAAAGTTATATAATAGGTTCAATTTTTTTTAACCTAAATAAAACTCAGTTATACTTTTTTTCTGTAATTTAAATGGGATTAAGTTGAATTATTCATTATATATTTATGGTCCATCCGTTTTATAAAATATTAACTATATTCAAAATTAAAAATATTAAAAATATATTTTACGAAACATATACTTATATTATAATATACGAAACACACTTATTAATTACCATGAATTTAATTGGAAAAAAATATAAATGCAACAAAATTGAAAAACTCAATTTCATAATATACTTAGAAAAAACTATCTAACCAAAAAAACGTCATTGTTTTCCGGAAAGTGTTCTACCAAGGATAGTAAGGCAGAGTCACGTGACTTCTTGCCACTTTTCACTTACTTTTCTTTTAATTCTAAATTACTTTACTGCAACTCTCGTGATTTCTTGTTTCAAATGAAATTTAACACTTTCACATGATCATGTGACTACCTCTGCAACCCAAATGATAAGATGGCACTGCCTTTTGATTCTCTTTTGTTAACTTTAAAAGTCAATTACATAAATATATTTGAGAATTTATGAAATTCTATAATTTTGCATTATTTTTAAAATATTTATAATATCCTCGGAATATAGTATAAAGTTTTTAAACAATTAACAGAAGTTAATGTTAGTGTAATATGTTTTAAATAACTTTTTTAAATTTGATTGATTTATTTAAAAATTCATTAAATAGCAATTAAATTTAGAGTAAATAAATAATTAGTTACTACATTAATAAAATTAGATATTATTTTAGAGATTAAAAAATTATTAGTATTTAAAGTGATTTCTATTATTAATAAAAATTTATAAAATAATTTTAAAATTGATATCTAAATTAGTTACCAAAATTTTAACTACTAATATTTTAGATTCTAAATTGATCTCAATTAGTTTTTTAGAGATTGATGTGAGTTGATTTTAGATTGACACACTTTAAAGGTTTCACTTTTGTTTAAACTTTTTGAGATTAATAATTATGATGAGAAATCCAAAGAAGATTCTCACTGGACACGAACTTAACCAAGTGGTTAAGTAAGTGTGAAGGTTCACTTTTAGGGGATAAAGAAAAAAACACAATATGGTGAATATGATGAAGATATTTTGCGGAATTAAATGAAGATAACAAGGTAAAGACTGAAATTAAAGGACATGAAAATATAAAAGAGATATGAAAGGTGGTGCAAAACTAGAACACAAAAGAGAAAAGGATGAAAGGATGAGAAAACTTATGGAGAAATGGGCAAAGAATCACGCCACTTGGAGGATGGGCTACTCCAAGATGAGTGGCGAAGAGCCCCCACTTGATATGCACACACACTCAAGATAAGACCCACAAACAAAAACACTCATGTCTCACTAAACACTCATGCAAAGTTTCTTTACTATTTCAAAATTCAATGTGTGAAATACACGAGGCAAGACACTCTATTTATAGGAGATAGTGTCTTGGAGAGCAAGGTTAAAAACCTTATAGAAGGTAGGTCAAAGTGGAGTGTCTCCCAAACTAGCCTACATCTTATAGAAACTAGGTTAAAAACTCTAATCCTATGTGCATTGTCATGAAAAGTCGGCTTTGACACGCCCAAAATATACTAAGTGCATCATACTCTAGCTTATTATTCTATTTGGACCCCCAAAGTGAGCCAAATTTATTTACATAAACTTGTTTTTTAAAAAGACCAGAAGAAAGAACATTTGATGCTCTAGCTTATGTCCAGTTCTTCTTATGTTGAGGTTCTTCTGAAGTTTGGTGGGTTTTGTCTTGGATGCTGAGACGAATGACTTAATTGTGAAGTGTATGTTGTGTCCTTGGTTATCTCCTCGTCTAATTTGGTTGTATCATGCCCCCCCAAGTTGGAAAGAATTCAACCTCGAATTTAGAACTCCTGAAAATAACATATTTAATTTGTTCACAAGATAGATAAAAACATTTCTAGTAGTGGATTGTTAATCAGACTTATGTTCATGAAGCTTTGGGAGTTCACATTATTTAATTCTAGATATAGGCCATGTTTGTAGAGAATGTTTAGAAAGGAAATGATTTGTTTGTGAAAATTCTTTTAGAAGGTGTGAACCCCTATAAGGTTTTTGAATATCATCCCTAAACTTCTTTATCAAAGATGTCAAGTATTTATAATGATTTGGAAATGAAAAAAAATAAGGAAGAAGAACACCTTGGAGGTCCAACTTGTATTTTTGTACGGGTCAACATGATTGTTTTTACTGCATGAGGTGAGGTATTAATACCCGTTTTATCTTTTCTTTCTTTATCTTTTTCATTTTATCTTTTCATTTTTATTTTTATTTGATCCTCATTAACCTCTTTTGGAGAGAGAGGTTTTAACATAATTTTGTGCCCTTGGAAGTTGAAAGAAGTTTTATCGGTATGGCATATTTCTATCATATTGCAAAGGTCTTCCCAAAAGCACATGTGTGGCTTCCATTGGCACATCACATAAAACTTCATCTTTATATTTTCCAATGACAAATGTTATGAGAACTTGTTTATTAACTATTATTTCACCCTCTTCACTAAGCCATTGTAATTTATAAGGCTTTGTATGAGAGATGATGGGTAATCCAAGCTTCTCCACTACTCTTGTGTTGAATCAAGTGTGTTCAAGCTTTGAAGAATCCAAACCCTTTGAAGGTTGATGGAAGGCAGGATGTGCTTGTTGTTGCTGATGTGTTTGAGAATAGGATCTAGGGTAAATCCACTCTTGATTGAATCCAAAGCTTAAACATTCTAAAACCTTTTAATTGAAAGTGTTTTTCAAACTAAGTGAAAAAAAACCTGTTGTTTTGTCGAAACAACCGATTGTTTTATACTTAGGTGTTTTTAGAAAGGTTGAAAACTGTTTTTGATGGTTGACTTGCTGTCAAACCAAAACAACCGATTGATTCGAGCATTCAACCGATTGTTTTTTTGGGACCATAACAGAAAACTGTTTTGTGCTTTGACTGAGCTTTAAATGATTTTATAACTGAATACACTCTAGTTTTAAATGCTTTGACCAGTCTTTGATTGCAATAAATAGTTTGTTCACATTATGTAACAAACAAGAACTTAGTTTTAATAAAAGAAAAACAGATTTGAGTTTTTCACTGATTTTGCTTTTGAAGAGTTGGAGATTGCTTTGATCAAGAGAGTGTGATATAGTATTTTCATCTTGTATTGATTTAAGATCTTTTCTGTAACAAGTGTAATCCTTTTGTACTTTGAAGAAACTCTGTGTGTGAAGCTGAGAAGTGTTATGTGTTCTTGAGGTTGTCAAGATCAGCATTCTTAGTGGTGTTTGTGCTGAGCCAAAGGAAGTGTGTGTCTTGAGGGGATCAAGGTCACTTCTTTGGTGGTGTTATAAGTAATCTAGGGTTGATTGCTTAGTGGATTCCCCAGTGGTTTCTGGGAAGACTAGATGTAGCTCTTGGTTTAAGAGTGAACCAGTATAAACCTCTGTGTGCATTCTCTCTATCCCTTGAACTCTTTAAATTCAGTTTATATTTGTGAATTGGTATAAACAACTGATTGTTTCTGCGAAACAACCGATTGTTTTTCTGGTGCTGTGCTAAATTGCTTTGTGTTTTTGGCAAACTGATTTCTTAATCAAGTTTTCTCGAAGTGATTTCATTCTAGACTTAAAAGTTTGTGAAAACCCTCTTTAAACCATTCACCCCCCCTCTAGTTTAAAGCCATACATTCTAACAATTGGCATCAAGAGCTTGGTTCTTGAAATTTATTCAAGTGTGATCCTTAAACTGTTTTTATATGGCTGATAGACTACCTTTTGGGGAAGGTGCTTCAATCAACAGACCTCTTCTGTTTTGTTGTTTGAACTACCAATTTTGGAAAGTCAGAATGAAAATCTTTGTAGAATCACTTGACAAAGGTATTTGGGATGCAATTGAAAATGGTCCCTTTGTTCCAAAATTTGAAAAAGATGGATCTTCATTTAAAAACCTTGGTCTCAATGGACTGATTCTGAAAGCAAGAAGGCCAAATTTGATTGCATTGCTAAAAACATAATAACTTCTGCCTCGAATTCAGATAAATTTTTCAGGGTCTCTCAATGCAAATCAGCAAAGGAAATGTGGAACACCTTGGAGGTAACTCATGAAGGTACCAATGAGGTGAAAAGAGCTAGAAAACATACTCTAATCCAAGAGTATGAAATGTTCAGAATGCTCAAGCGTGAGACAATTACTGAAGTTCAGAAAAGGTTCACGCACATCATCGATCACCTCATGAGCCTTGAGAAAACCTTTGAAAAAGAAGAGCTCAACATCAAGATCCTCAAATGTCTTGATAGGTCTTGTCAACCTATCAGTGATGAAAGTGATGAAGAGAACCTTAGTTTGCTATCTAGAAAGTTTAGCAAATTCTTGAAAAGGAACCACAACAAAGACACCAACAAAGAAAGGTATGGAAACAAAAAATCCAATGATTTTAATTCCAATAACTATACTTGTTTTGGTTGTGGAGAGCAAGGGCACATAAAGGCAGATTGCCCAAATAAAGAAAGCAAGGAGAAGAAGTCAAGCTACAAAGAAAAGAAGGGAAAGTCAAAAAGGGCCTACATAGCTTGGGATGAGAATGAAGTCTCCTCATCAAGTGAAGAAGGAAAGGCAAACTTATGCTTGATTGCTGAAGGAGATGATGAGTCTTGTAGCTCAAGTGATGTAAGTTCACGTGCTTCTCTAAAAGTTGAAAATTATAGTGAATTGCTTGAAGCTTTTCAAGAAACACATGATGAAGCTAATCGATTGGTTCTTTCAAACAACCGATTGAAAGAGCTTAATAGTTGGCTTGAAAAGAGAGTTAAGGCACTTGAAGAAGAGTTGGAAAAATCAAAAAAGGGATTTTGAAAATCTTGAAACACATTGCAAAAACTCTTATTGCAAGTGTGACACTCTCATTTGTGAAAATTGTGAAAATCTTGAAAGGAAAGTGCATTATCTTGTAAGTATTGTGGATAAGTTTTCAAAAGGAAAATCCAACTTTGAGAATGTCTTGGCATCTCAAAAATGTGTTTTTGGAAGAGCTGGATTAGGTTTTAATCCACAAACCAAACAAGATAAGTTTTCAAAGAGTTTTTTAAAAAAGCCAGTAAAACAACCGATTGTTAAGTCGAAACAACCGATTGTTACATGCTTTTATTGCATGAAGAAAGGCCATTCTGTTAGATTCTGCAAAATAAGGAAATTTTTTGTTCCCAGAGGTTTTATGAAATGGATTCCTAAAGGTGGTGAGCTTTCAAATGATAAAAATAAACCAAATGGACCCAAATTTGTAAGGGGACCAAACTTTCTTGCTTGAATTCATGTTTATGTAGGGAATCTAGAGAAACATGAGGCATTGAGTCATCTAATCAGGTTCTTGGAAGGAAAAGATCAACATTGAAGCTAAATCAATGTTATGTATCAGTCTAAGGTTCTCAATAGTCAAAAGAGGCTTCTTGATCAAAAGGCATATGTCTCATTGAAGGAACATCATAAAGGATAAGACCTTCCTTATCTCTATCTTTAATTCCTTTTTAAATTCATATTCATGCTTATCTCTTTTAAAATGTTCAAATACATTTGTTTTGAATCCTTTCTGCTCATGATTAAAAATTCAAAATTTGTTTTACTTCTGCAGAAAAACAACCGATTGTTTTCTCGAAACAACTGATTGTTTTGTATCTGACAGTACTGTGAAAGAATGGATTTAATTTCTTTTTAATTTCTGTCTATTGCGGATATCAATTCCGAAAGGATTTGGGTCAATAAAGCTGTGTTGAAAGCCTGTTTATGTTCTGGAGGAAGTTACAACATGTCATAAAGGAATATATTCCAAAAATCTTGAAAATTTAAGAGCTTTTATGACTAGTCAAAGATCACATGTCATGACCATGTGATTTTCTGCTTTTTTTGACGTTTTCTGTGCAGGTCTTGGTCAAGTCTTTTCTCTCTGAAAAACTGAAACCCACTCACATCATTGAATGCAGTTTGGTTCTGTGTTTCTTTAAATTTTGATTGCAGTTGTTCACTCTCACAAGAACAATCAATTGAGCCATCTCTTGAAACAACTCTTGTTCTCCTTGTGTGAGTCTTCTTTGCATCTTTTTCTGCTGTCATGGAATCAACTCTTCCCACTTCAAAGAGGATCAAAACCAGAGCAGTGAGGTCTGGAGGGAGATTAGAGGGCTGGTTTTCTGGAGACAATGAGCTCATTGAAAGATATAGGTTTGAAACTAGCACAAAGGTGATAAACAACCCCAAAGTTGTTTCCTCTGATTGGCTGAAAAGCCAAAAGCTAGACAATGTGAGGAAGCTGCTCAAGGACCAATCTCTAAGAAGGTTCTTGGAGATGAAGGGGAACATATACCCTGATTTGATTCGGGTGTTCTACATCAATCTCAAGTTTGAGGGAAACAACCTTGTTTCTCATGTGAAGGGAGTTGACATGGAGACCACTTATGATGTGTGGACTGTTGTTGCTAGTCTGAAATATGCTGGCCTAAGAATCAACAAGGGAAATCTTGGAGTAGTGGAGGATTTCAACAAAGTCCAATACTACAAGAGTTGCTTGAAGAATCAAAATGCCCAAGTGAGAACTTGTTCGGTTGGAGGCTTAAAGCTAGATGAAAGGGTGCTTGCTCTTATTGTAACTTGGATTCTTACTCCAAGGGGGAACAACCATTATGTTCTTACAGAAGAAGACCTAGTATACATCTATTGCATTATGAAGAAGATCAAAATCAATTGGATCCACATCATCAAAGAATACATGCAAAAAGCCATGAGGTTAAGTGATTATCACTATCCCTATACTGTTTTAATCTCTAAATTCTTGCTTTATTTTAAAGTGAATCTTGAGGATGAGACATCTGAGCTGGTCAAGTCAACACAAGAGATGAACAATGGCTCTCTTAGCAAGATGGGATTCACCAAAATAAATGGGAAATGGGTGAGCAAAGATGGTGATCATGGTGCTTCATCAAGTGCTGCAGCTGCTGATTTTGATGAAGAAGATCAAGCTGCTGACATCGATTTTCACCATGAAGAACAACCTGAAACCAATCTAGGTGCTAGAACCAGTGCAGGAAATCAAGGAGATGAAATGCCATCCATGTCTTCTTTTGAAAGATACATGGTAAATAGGCTTGATGGATTTGCCGAGAATAAAAGAAATCTTCATGATTTGTGTGTAAGCAACTTCTAGAGTATAGACAACAGGTTCAATAGCATGGATACACGGTTCATGACCTTGGATAAACAGATAGAAGTTGTTCATAATTAGATTTTTGAACTCCAGTATGGCAAAGATGATTAAAGGAAAAACAATCGGTTGAATTCACGAAACAACCGATTGTTTTTGGTCTTGTATCAGTTTTATTGCTTTTGTTCTCTATTTCTGTATGATTTGGAACAATTATCTTTTTATCTCTTCTTTTTGTCTATTTGTGAAGACAAATAGGGGGAGGTTTATGTTGTGTTGTCTTTCATTATCTTTTATTTTTGCAAAACTCTATGTTGTGTATGAATGTTTAAGTAAGTCTTATTTCTGCCAATTTTAAAACTGTTGATATACTGTTTCTATTTTTTGCTCTAACCCTATATCAGAGATATTGTGTTTTGCTTAAACTTTGTCTTGCAGGAACTGCTTCAGATTCAATCAAATCCAACACAAGCAACCAGAGATTTGTCTTCATCAAATAGGGGGAGATTGTTGAGTCAAGTGTGTTTAAGCTTTGAAGAATCCAAACCTTTTGAAGGTTGATGGAAGGCAAGATGTGCTTGTTGTTGCTGATGTGTTTTAGAATAGGATCTGGGGTAGACTATCTGTGTTAAATCCACTATTGATTGAATCCAAAGCTTAAACATTCTCAAACCTTTTAATTGAAAGTGTTTTTCAAACTAAGTGAAAAACAACTTGTTGTTTTGTCGAAACAACAAATTGTTTTATACTTAGGTGTTTTTAGAAAGGTTGAAAACTGTTTTTGATGGTTGACTTGCTGCCAAACCAAAACAACCGATTGATTCGAGCATTCAACCGATTGTTTGTTTTGGGACCATAACAGAAAACTGTTTTGTACTTTGACTGAGCTTTAAATGATTTTATAACTGAATACGCTCTAGTTTTAAATGCTTTGACTAGTCTTTGATTGCAATAAATAGTTTGTTCAGATTATGTAACAAACAAGAACTTAGTTTTAATAAAAGAAAAACATATTTGAGTTTTTCACTGATTTTTGCTTTTGAAGAGTTGGAGATTGCTTTGAGATTGCTTTGATCAAGAGAGTGTGATATAGGATTTTCATCTTGTATTGATTTCATATCTTTTCTGTAACAAGTGTAATCCTTTTGTACTTTGAAGAAACTCTGTGTGTGAAGCTGAGAAGTGTTGTGTGTTCTTGAGGTTGTCAAGATCAGCATTCTTAGTGGTATTTGTGCTGAGCCAAAGGAAGTGTGTGTCTTGAGGGGATCAAGGTCACTTCTTTGGTGGTGGTGTAAGTAATCTAGGGTTGATTGCTTAGTGGATTCCCCAGTGGTTTCTGGGAAGACTGGATGTAGCTCTTGGTTTAAGAGTGAACCAGTATAAACCTTTGTGTGCATTCTCTCTATCCCTTGAACTCTTTAAATTTAGTTTATATTTGTGAATTGGTATAAAAAACCGATTATTTATGCGAAACAACCGATTTTTTTCTGGTGCTTGATAAATTGCTTTGTGTTTTTGGCAAACTGATTTCTTAATCAAGTTTTCTCGAAGTGATTTCATTCTAGACTTAAAAGTTTGCGAAAACCCTCTTTAAAGCATTCACCCTCCCTCTAGTTTAAAGTCATACATTCTAACATCTTGTACTTGCCACATTAGCACAACTACCCCCATCTATGATCATGGAAGATAAATTGTTGTTGATAAGGCAGCGGGTGTGAAAAATATTTTCTCTTTGAGTTTCATTAAAAGGTTTTTGTAGTACCCAACATTCGCCTTACCACCAATAAGTCACATTGACAAGGTATCTCACATTCACTTTCACTTGGGGTTTTTGAAAGGGTAGGGGAGTCAGATCTAGAAGATTGATCACTATTGTCACTTACTACTATCCCCCTTTTTACCATCATGGTTCTTTTGTTTGGGCAATTTGTTGCGATATGACCAAGACCTAAACATTTAAAACATTTTTTATTTGACGTTTTGGTTGTCGATTTAGTCCTAGAAGGAGAAAGATTTGTTAGAATATATGGCCTTAAACTAGAGGGGGTGAATTGTTTAAGAGAGGTTTTTGAAACTTTTTACGTTTTAACAAAATTCTTTGTATGAATCCAAAACAGAAATCAGGTTAGCCAAGAACAAGATCAATAAAACAACAAAGCAGCAGAAAAACAATTGGTTGTTTATATCAGTAAAAACTAAAAACAGAATGTAAATGAGTTTAAGGGTAAGAGAAAGATACACCAACAATTTATACTGGTTCACTCTTAAACCAAGAGCTACATCCAGTCCCCAGAAAACCACTAGGTAATCCACTAAGTAATCAAACCAGATTACAACACACAATCCACCAAAGAAGTGACCTTGAACCCTTCAAGAAACACACTCACTTTGGCAATTCACACACCAAGAGTATTGATCTTGATCCCCTCAAGAGCACACAACACTCATTGGCAACACAACACCAGAAATACAGAAGGTTTTGAAGAGATTACACTTATTTACAGAACAATCTGAAATCAATACAAATGCAATCTTATTCCACTCTCTTAGAAAACCCAAAGCTTTGATGTGAATGTTCAAATCTTGAATCAACTCTTTCACAACTGGAAAACTCAAATATGTTTTCTTTCTTTGTTTGAAAACATAAACAAACTATTTATATTTTCCAAAGATTGGTCAAAGCATTTAATGAAGGAGCGTATTCAGTTGAAAATCATTTAAAGCCCATTCAACCATCAAAACAGAATTCTGTTAGGATTTTCAAAGAAACAATCGGTTGAAACCACGAAACAACCGATTGTTTGGTTTGACAGTTAAGCCAACCAAACTAAAACAGTTTTCAACCTTTTAAAAAACTCCTAAGAGTAAAACAACCGGTTGATTCGACAAAACAACAAGTTGTTTTTCACTTAGTTTGAAAAACACTTTATTTTAAAAAGAATTTAAAACACATTAGCTTTAGATTCAACAAAGGAGTGAATTACATATAAAACTACCCAGATCCCTCCCAAAACACAGCAACAACACAACCTTGCATCAAGCGCAAAGGGTTTGGATTCTTCAAAGCACAATTTGAATCCTTTAAAGAACTTGATCACTCTTGATCAACAAGATTGACTTTAGAAGGTTGTCGGTTGGATTCTTTAGAGGAATTGGAAGGATTATCATGTTTTGGAAATTTATTTTTATCCTTCCAAGATGAGTTGTAAAAGCCATCATTATGAGTATGCTTGAAAGATGTTTTCATTAAAAGTTGTGATTCAACCTTGATGGCTAGGTGAATCAATTTTTCTAAAGATGTATACTTATAAAGTTTTAGAATATTTCAAATTTTTCTTCGTAATCCACTCACAAATATAACAATCTTTGACTCTTCACTTTCATGCATATTAATCTTAGTCAAAGTTACTTCTAAATCTTTGAAGTATTCATCTACACTCCTAGGTCCTTGATGAAGTCGTTGGAGCTTCAATAAGAGTTCCTTCCTATAGTGAGGAGGAACAAACCGTGCATGCATACATAACTTTAAATCACTCTAAGAGACCACGAATGACCTCTTGTTTAGCCCAATGTCCATTACAGTTTGATGTCACCATTGCATGACATAGTCTAAGAACTCTACGGAAGCTAACTTAACGTTTTGGTCCTTTTCGACCTCATATACATTAAAAAATTGTTCTACCTTAGCTTCCCATCCTAAGTACAAATTAGGGTCACTTTCCCCATTAAAACTAGGTAACTTTACAAAAGGAAAATAAGTCTTTTGTGGTTGGTGTTTCCACATTTTGCATTCTCCATTCTTCTTCTTCTTCAGTCTCATAGTGCATATGATACCTTGTAGTGCGTCTAGGTTCCCGCCTCCTTTCTCTAGCTAATCTCTCTTGAGTATCTTCTAGCCTTTGCATTATTTCCACTAGTTGCCTCATTTCCTCTTCTTTGTGGGCCAAGCTCCCCCAAAAGATGTGCCTTTTGAGAAGATTGTGGCTTTGAAGACTCTCCCAAAGACAAATGAGCCATAATTTTGCACAAAAGAAAGCAAACAATTAGTGAAAATTACAATTTAATGCACTCACTCACGTGTATCACTCGAATATTTAGTAAAGGATGGAAAAAAAATTTAATTCACTCAAGGAAGATTTGAACTTCAAAGGGTCCACACTTGGTAGCAACTCTTCAAGTGAAAGAGGTCAAAGCTCTTATCACTCACTCACCAAAGAACCTCCAACAAAACTAAAGAAAGATTTGAAGACAGAAAAGAAAAGATAAATGAAAGAAAGCTAAACCAATTTAGAAATTATAGGATGACAAAACTTTTAACAAGACAAACCAGAAAGGCACTTATGAAGACTCAAAGAAACTTACTTAAACTTTAACTATGAAGGTTTAATGTCCTTAGAAATTGTGAAAGCAAGAAGGATTAAATTCCACAAGTATGAAAAACAATTTTCCATGTAATTAGAATCCTTTATAGTAATTTGAAATTTGAAAAGTGAATGCACTCAATTTGTTTTTGTCTTTGTTTTTATGGACTCAAAATTTCCATATCCTTTTTCATGCATATTTTTTATTCACTTTTCAATTTTCGAAAAAAATATTGGGTTGGGACTCAATTCATATGAACACTTGCATTCTATGTTTGGAATTAAATCAACCCACTACTCAAACAACTTCTAATTTGTTTTTAGTTCTTCACAACTAAAATCAAAATAAGCATAAAGGAATTAAAACTCCTATAACACTAAGAACCAAAGACTCAAGAAAAAAGGTAAGGGGGGAAAATGACACAAAATAATTCAAAAACAGAATTTAAATTGCTTAATGAATAAAAAACGGAATTGTAAATGACAAGAATTTAAAGGAGGAATTGAAATGTGCTGAAAATTAAAGGCAGAAATCAACTCAAAAGCAATTAAGCACAAGATAACCATGCTCTGATACCACGTGATGTGAGTTGATTTTAGATTAGCATATTTTAGAGGTTTCACTTTTGTTTAAGACTTTTGAGATTAAAAATTATGGTGAGAAACCCAAAGAAGATTCCCACTGGACACAAACTTAACGAAGTGGTTAAGTAAGTGTGAAGGTTCACTTCTAGAGGGCAAAGAGAAAAACACAATATGGTGAATATGATGAAGATATCTTGTGGAATTAAATGGAGATAATGATGAAGATAACAAGGTAAAGACCGGAATTAAAGGACATGAAAATATAAAGGAGATATGAAAGGTGGTGCAAAAGAAGAACACAACAGAGAAAAGATGAAAGGATGAGAAAGTTTATGGAGAAATGGGCAAAGAATCACGCCACTTGGAGGATGGGCTACTCCAAGATGAGTGGTAAAGATCTGCCACTTGAAGTGCACACACACTCAAGATAAGATCCACAAAGGAGAGCACTCAAGTCTCACTAAAAGCTCCTGCAAAGTTTCTTTACTATTTCAAAAATTCAATGTGTGAAATACATGAGACAAGACACTTTATTTATAGGAGATAGTGTCTTGGAGAGCAAGATAGTAGGGTAGGGGTGTCATTTTTGAGAAACCTTCTAGAAGTTAGGTCAGAGTGGAGTGCCTCCCAAGCTAACCTACATATTCTAGAAACTAGGTTAAAATCCCTAATCCTATGTGCATTATCATGAAAAGTGGGCTTTGACACAAGCCCAAAATATACTAAATGCACCCTACTCTAGCTTATTCTGCTATTTGGACCCCAAAGTGAGCCAAATTTATTTACATAAACTTGTCTTTTAAAAAGACCAGAAGAAAGAACATTCGATGTTTTGGCATATGTCCTATTCTTCTTCTAATGAGGTCCTTCTGAAGTTTGGTGGGGTCTTGTCTTGGATATCTGTGATGACTGACTTAATTGTGAAGTGTTTGTTGTGTCCTTGGTTATCTCCTTGTCTAATTGGGTTGTATCAAATACTAATTTAGAATCTAAGATATTAGTAGATAAAATCTTGGTAGCTAATGGTTAGATGCCAATTTAAAAACTATTTTATAAATTTTTATTAGTAATAGAAACTACTTTAGATATCAATAATTTTTTTACTCTCTAAAATGGTCTCTAATTTAATTCAATAGTAACTAATTATTTTGGTCTCTAAAATTAGTTGCAATTTGATTATTTTCTGTAGTGATTGTTTGGACCATATGTGATTTTATATGTGTGTGTGCGCGTTTATATATATATATATATATATATATATATATATATAATTCCTAAAAACAACTTATATTCAATTTTAATTATATTGGAAAATTTGTTAAACCAACACAATTACAATATTATGGATATTTAGAAGTGAACTTTAAATTTAATTTAACTTTATAAAAATGGTTTTACTAGTATATAACACTGGTTCCATCACCGATGTAGATCTTAGCGATGTAAAATGTCAATTACATATAACATTGGTTGTAAAAATCGGGGTAATATGTACCAAAATCTAAATAAAATATTCAAAAATATGTGCTTGAGAAGGTACATATAAGACCAGTTGTGGCTCCCAACTCTTGTTATATGTGTTTCAGAGTCACATACTAAACCTTAAACATAATATCAAAGTGTTCAACATTGTCGAGGGTTAGAACCCAATACCAAGACCTTCAACATATAACAATTACCGAATTTAAAACATAATACATTATATTCCAAATACAATATAATAAAACTAATTATCTATATAAATAATTATAAACCAAATAATAATTAAAATTAAAATATTTAAAAATAAAAACTAACCTGGAGCGTGAATGTGAACTAAGTTGTGGTGACAATGGAGAATATGTGGTAGTGACAAAGGCGGCAACAACGGCGACAAAATTGACAACGAAATAGCAAAGAAGTTTGAATGGAAGAATATCGTTCAGTGTGGATGCTCTCACGATGAAGATAATGAAATAAGAGAAGCGGTGGAGGCAACGACGTTGGCAGCAGCGTTGGTAGAAGCAAAATGAACTTTGGAGCAAGAAAACTTAGAATAGCGCGAATGGAGAGTGAGGACGCGAGGCAAGAAAATAGGGTAAAAACATATATTACACCAGTGATGAGTAATAATTTGTGTAATATATCTTTTTATTAACTTAAACTTTTCTTTTACTCTAAAATGACATATAACACCGGTTCCGTAACCCAATCGGTGTTATATGTAATCTTTAAAACTTTAAAAACTTTTTTTAATATGGAAATTACATATAACACCGATTCATCTATCCAACAAAGTGTTATATGTAGTGCCTAGAGTTAAATTTTTCAATCTTTTTTTTAAACTCTGGGAATGACATAACACTGGTTGTGTAGAGAAACCGATGTTATATGTCATTTTTAAAAACTTTTGATTTTTTTTAATCTGGGAATGACATATAACATCGATTCCTCTATCCAACCGATGTTATATATAATCCCAGAGATAAAAATTTTTAAATTTTTTTTTTTTTTGAGGAAGACATATTACACCAGTTGGATAACCCAATCAATGTAATATGTGTCAAATATTTACAAAAATGTCACTGTATTTTTGTTTACACCAGTTGTCATTTAACTGACCTAATGTGTCGTTGTAAAAAGTGTTATTTGCACTGGTGTTTATAAGGTAAGTTTTGCATCTACTTATATAATATGAAATATTCTTATCTTTAATCGATATGAAATTTTCAATAATAACAATAAAAATAAAGTTTGTAATAGAAAAAATAAACAATAATTTTTTAAGTAAATTTCTCCTAACATTTACATATATAATGTTATTGATAGAGATATAATACTACTCAAATAAATAAGGGTTAAATATATTTTTTGTCCCTATACTATAGCACGAAATTAGTTTTCGTCCCTTTTAGATCATCCAAGTACCTGTAGTATGAAAATGATTAGAATTTGTCCTTCTGTATGTGAAATGATTGTTAGTTTTTTTTTTTCAAAATTTGTTGTTGTTTTGATTGCAAATTGATGTCTATTATAACTACTTCCAATGGGTTGATGAAGTAGAACCTCAAATTGAATTAATTTCACATAAATAATGACATATTTCAATCATTTTCACACTACAAGAACTTAGATAGTCTAAATTTTAGACAAAAACGAAAATCAATTTCGTATTATAGTATAAGAATAAAAAATATATTTGATCCAATAAAATAAGTAGTAGTAACTCACTCTTTTACCATATTTTGGAACTAAAAAGAAATTCTGATTTTGATTTGATAAACCAAGAAGGTGGGTGCATACATAGAAACAACACCCAACAAATTCTAAGGTCATACACTATTTTCATGGGTTCATTGAAATTGTTTTTAAGAAGATAGATGAACTTAAAAAGGAACATAAATGGGCAGCAAAAAGTTTGTTGACATTGTCAACCAATGTGTTATTGACATTTGACAATACAAGATTATGACCTTTTCTTAATTTGATTGTCCTTTTACTGGTTTTACTACTATTTCAATTTGATGATTGATGACCTGTTTTTTAGATCTATATGGTTTGTCCAATCTCAACAAATGTTATGGATTTGAAAAACAATTAATTGTATAATTAAACAAATCTTTAGTCAATACACATCAAATTACTTTATGACTTTATCTGATGTATTCCTTCTAACATAAAGACCTAAATTCTTTGACCCCATTTCATTTTAGTGGTCTGAGGCATCTTTCCCAACTTCATGGTAGACCCTTCATCTTTTCTTCTTCATCTTTTTTTTTTCACTTTTCTTCAATATATATCCTCTGTGTTCTACATGCCAATATCCTCACTTCTTTTATTTTTTTAGAGGTTTATTAACCTTACCACCATTTCAAAAAATAAACAAATAAATTAAGGTTTTGGTGTATTTTTACATCTCTTAACTTTTTTTATTTCAGTCCATAATCAAGTTATTGTCTAGGCTTTGAACAACCTTTCTATTAATATTTTTTTGTTCTAATTAAAAAAACATTGGTTAAGGAACAAAACATTGAAGAACTATGAAACTCAAAATATGATTGATTAAGGAACAAAACATTGGTTAGCCAAATGGTATACTAATTAAAACAAAGCTAATGTACCAGTCTTCAGTTAAAAACTAATAACCAGCATGTCCTTCGGTTATTAGCTTTCGTTCATAAACAATTGATCTAAACACATTAAATAAATTTAGAATGAGCAAATAAATAAATTTACATGCACTCTTATAAAAAAGTTCCTTTTTTATGCAATATATTAATAAATCGAAAAGTGTAATATTAAATGAGGAAATTTATTTGGCTCAAAACTTTATGAAGACACTTCAGACGATCCACATGCAGATGACTGACTGTAAAAAATGAAACAAATGAGTATTTAATTGAGTAGGTTGATTAGGTTTAGAAAACCTACCACAGTTATTGAATTTGAACCCTCCATTTTATTTTTACCAAAGTTTAATATGTCTTGATTGTGGAATGAAGAATTAGTTTGATCTACCATGATGATGAGATTATTTTATAAAGTTTGAGGAGAGACAAATGTGAGTTCTATTGGGTGAGTGTTGGACCATGTTGCTTCTTTGAGCACTCCAATGCTTTTATATATATGCAAAATTAGATAGGCAATTCCATGTCACAACAAACTAAACCTTCTATCTTACCTTTCATCTAACTTCACTATCACATCCTCTTTTTTCTTTTCTTCATCTTTCCTCACCTTCTATGTAATTCATTTTCATTTAATGTGTCTCAGACATTTATACTTCTTTCTTCTGCATCACTGTTCTAATTACCATTCAAATTTGCAATCAATTTTCTGTCTCAACCATTCCTAATAATTCATTGGGAAATTTATTCATCTCACAAAACTTGCCAGCTAAAGAAAATTGAGCAAACCATTTCAAAACCAATAAATCTAGTGGTGAACTACTGAAAGTTATTAAAAGAATACAAGTATCCATGTTATTTAATGAGAGATAATTGTTGAATTGGGTATTAGTCTAACTGAAATGTCAAATTCTATAGATAATTATTAAATTTTGGAATGTTAAGATTTTGGGGATGAAGATGTCAATCTAAGTGAGATGTTAAGTTCATACAGTTATATCTAAAATAATTTTTATCTAAAATAATTTTTATTGGAATTTTTATTTTAGAGTTATTGGTTTTATTTTGAATTGAATTAGGGTGAGTGTGAAGTTTAAGAGCCTACACATTAGACTATCGTGTAAGACATAAAATGATTTAGACGGTTTTAACTTTTATATGTATTTTGTGAACTTCAATCCTCAATTCAATATCTTAACTTTAACTCCTTTTATTTTCACGCACTATTTTAATTTTAATTTTATGTACCATTGGTCAATTTCTGTAGTTCACCTTTTTTGTTTTGTGTTGCATAACTACAAGAAAACACAGTATTTGATAATTTTAAAATGCATTTATTACCTATTTAATTTTAAAGGATAAAGATGTAAAGAAAAGATGTGAAAGATATGCAGAGGAAGAATATTTAGCATATTTATTCTTACTCTTTTTTTTATTACACTGCGAAACTCACGTAATAATCAATTATAAGAAGAATAACATAATTAATCATCTGCGTGTTACTTGTGTGCGTAAATATATGACTGATTATTGATTATATTATAAGATGATCTATTATAATTATATAATATGATATAATAATAATCATAAATTTATATAGTAAATAATAATAATATTAATATTAAAGGAAATATAATAATGACATAAATAAATTTGTATAATAATAATGTAATAAAAATAATATTAACAATAATAATGATAATTAAAATTAATTCATAAAATAATAATAATGTATAAAAATTATAATATAATTATAATATAATATTGAATTAAAATTAATTTATAACAATTTAGTCAATTTATTAATATGTCATTCTATATTATTCTTAAAAAATTATTATATTAATTAAAATCATTCAAAAATTTCCTTTTTACTTCTTTTTCGCTTTCCACTCTTTTCTTTATTCTAAATAATCTTACTTTTCACTGTCTTTCTTTTTATTTATTTTCCTTTCCACTCTTTGAAATTGACTGAGGCTAATTTACTAACTTGTTATCCAAAAGCATGAAAAAGATGGAAAGATAAATGGTGAAAAATGAGAATAGATAGATATGGAGAGAGAGAGAGAGAGAAAAGAGTGAAGAAAGTAGAAAGGAAAATCCAAAGAAGAGTCCAGGTAAGCAACTAGAAGGCCAAAACTAGCAGTTACAGGAATCTTTACCTTAAAATAACGACTTTCTTTCATGCGTCTCATGTAATAAATAAACTTTTGTTTTACACACTCAAATTTCCATGTTTGGTTTTCTTTTCTTTTCTCTGGTTCCTTTCACCAACTTGGCCTTGGCCTTTCATGTCATAATACTTTCATTTTCTTCCTCCTCATAATTCATCCATACCCTTCTCTCTGCAACTCTCAAATGTTGCAAATCTCAAAAGGCTATAAAGAAAAAAGTTAGAGAGAGAGAGAGAGAGAGAAGGCCACTCACTCACAGGCACAGCAATAATTCACTTTTCTTTCCAACAAGACTCTTCTTCTCTCTCTTTATTGCCAGCTCAAAACCTTGTCCTCCCCATACCTTGTTTCTTCTTATCTCTCTCACACACACTAACCAAACCATCATCACGCATTGAGATCTCAGGTACGTCCATTTCCTCTCATCACTCTCCCTTTCTCTTCTTATACTCATCTTATCTCACAATGCTCTTTCTCATCCTTCATCTCATACTTTTTTCTCATTCACTCTCTTGCTTGCTGATCTGGCTCGGCCCCATACTCTGGTAACTTTGATCGCTTCTTCTTCTTTTTGCCTTTTGTTTTTCTGATCACTGTGTTTTTTGATCTGTTGGGCACCCTCTCTTTTTTATGCTGCTTCCACTTTTGAGCTCTTTCATCATCTATCTGATTCTTCTTTTGGTGATCTCACCAGTTCTGCGTCGTTTGTGTTGATGTGCATTGCTTCTGTTTTGTTAATCAGGCTTTGATCAACTCTCGTCTTTTTTGTTACATTTTAATTGAACAGAGAAATGGCTAAATGAGCACTAGATCTTAGTAGTCAACTTTGTGGCAACAAATCCAGTTGATCCCCTACATTATGATCCAAATTTCTTCATTTGTTTCAGCTTAGTTGCAGTGTTTGATATTTAATTGTCAGCTCAGAATCAGATCAAGTATGTGCTAAAAAATATTCCTTGATCTTTAGTAAAAACTATTACGTGAACAACTCTTATAACGTGCATAGCTATGGCGATCATGAACTATTTTTCTGATCTTAGATAGCTTCACAGATTTCAGAAACTGAAATTTGGAATGCTGAATCTATTTGGTTATTAACGACTCGGACTTGATTTGAAGCACGTTATACGAAGGAGCAAGCAGTAAATGAGCAATATATTAGCTGAACTCTTCGCAGCAATTCACATGTAGAGCGCTCCAATCTGATTGTGCTGCTGCCAGTTTGCAGTACCCACCTAATTGGAGTAGTGAACAATTTGCAATGCAACACGGATGGGTTGTTGTGCTACAATTCTACAGAAGTAATCTAGTGTAGGGATGATAGTTGATCAACACTAGCCTTGTTCGATCTATTTTCCTGTTTGTTCAACAGTTAAACTTCAGTACTTTCCATTTTTATAAATCCATTTTGTGTTGACAAATGTGTACATACACAAGGTGACAAGTTGGATTTAATCAATAAACGACGGATATTTTTTCTCACTGAGAAGGGCTGTGCTAGAAGATCTTCTAGAGAATGTAAAATGGATGGAGAAATTCGTATTTCTCTTGTAATTGTGAGAGAAGATTACTAAAAAATTGAAACAAGACATCTCGTGCATTGGGAGCATTAGCATTCAGATTCATTGTATAGGCTAGAATCTAACCAAATCATGTAATCATAGTAATTTGGAAATTTTATATTGTATTGATTTCATCAATTCTAGTATGTCTTTTCTTGTGTTTATTTTCAACTTAGTATCAGCTTAAAGGGAGGCAACCTTAATCCATGTTTCAACTGTGGTTCACTGGTCTTCGTTTGCTATGTCATTTTCCAGAAACTCCTCCTTCTCTGCTGTCTGCAGTCATCTGTCTTCCTCCCCAATGACTTTTCTAGTCTGCTTTTCGAGTAATTACTATAATTATGTAGTTAGTTTTGCTTTCTTCTAATATACAGCATAATAAAACTGCTAAGTATGTCCAATCAAACTTTAAATTCTGTTCTGTTAGCTGGTGGAATCAAAGTATACTATTTTTTAACACCATGTCCCTTTTTATTCTACTTTTAGCAGTCACCAAGCACAGAACGCAACACCCTCTATCCTGTTCTAATATTCCTACTAAATGCCACTGAAATTGTTGCTGCTGCTGTTCTCCATGCTAGATAGTGATACTTAATTTTCTCTGCTAAAACATTCTTAACTCTGTTTCCTCTGATGCAGTGGATTACTTTGGAATTTTGCAGGTGTTAGCTGAAAAGACAGTATTTTAGAAGGAATTTTCAGCCATGTCTAGTGCTACGAAAGTGTTGGATCCAGCATTCCAGGGAGTTGGTCAAAAAGTGTATCCTTAAAGAAAGGGGTGAATTATAAAACAAATCATGAATTTATTTATTTTAAATTTTCAATAGGAATTAAGTAAAAAAGTTACAAAATATTTAATAATAGTAAAGAAAGAAAAATAGTGTTAAGAGAATGACCAAGCATTTTTATTTTATTTTCGGTATAAGCATTACTGTTCAGGTTATTTTGTTATACATTGAAAATATTATCTACTTGAGGGGGTTTGGTTTGGACTTAACCCTTTTGTAGAGGAACTGAAATATGGAGGATTGAGAATTTTCAGCCAGTTCCATTGCCTAGATCTGAATATGGAAAATTCTACATGGGAGATTCTTACATCATCTTGCAGGTGCAAGCTGTATCCAATATTATCTCGTATATTTTCATACATGGAAACAGTTTATATGTTTTTGTTTGAGCAATCATAGTACCTTAAATCTCCTTTTAGTTCTTGGGAGATTGAAACAAATACAACGCTATAACTATGGTATTTCAACTCTAGATCAAAGCATATGCACAGCTAGTAGAGAAAGTAGCTTCTGTCGACATAGGCCTAAAAAGGGTGACTAATTCCAACTTAATAATAGGGGAACATAATAGATTGTATGATGAATAAGGAAAGCCTTAAAGTCTTTAGCAGAATTACAACTCGTGCAGATGAAACTCATCCAAAAGGTCTTGTTATTGAGTAGAAAGAATGATATATACTTTTTTGTTTTAAAAAAGTGGGTATTCATTTTACGTTTATTTGCAGACAACACAAGGCAAAGGAGGGGCCTATTTTTATGATATTCACTTCTGGATTGGAAAGGATACAAGTCAGGTAAGTTTGGACTTTCACCCCCTCCCCTACTTCAAACCTCTCTCTTATCCCATTCTGCTTCTCTTCGTAGAACAAAGAGGTGGCTAAAATGTTGAAACTTGTAAAATTATGTTTTTTAAGAGAAGATATTGTTTCAAGTTTTGTGATTATGTTTCCTTCCTGTTTTATTCTTTTTTCTTTCTGGTTCTAAAGAAGGTTTATATGTGATGGTTGGTTCACAGTTTGGAAAATCTTGAACCAATATATTTTAACAATAGAAGAATCTCTGTTGACATGGTGATTTTCCTTATAGGATGAGGCTGGAACAGCAGCCATTAAAACTGTTGAACTTGATGCGTCTCTTGGAGGACGTGCAGTGCAACACAGGGAAATTCAAGGGCATGAATCTGACAAGTGTTTGTCATACTTTAAGCCATGTATAATACCATTAGAGGGTGGTATTGCATCTGGATTTAAAAAACCTGAAGAAGAGGAGTTTGAAACACGTTTGTATGTATGCAGAGGAAAACGAGTTGTCAGAATAAAACAGGCACAGTTTTCTTTATTCGTGTACTCATAAATTCAGTGCACACATTCATTGGTTAAAAATGTCACACAAGTTTTCCTTATGCAGGTCCCTTTCGCACGGTCTTCGCTGAATCATGATGATGTGTTCATCCTTGATACTCAGAATAAGATTTATCAATTCAATGGTGCTAACTCCAATATCCAGGAAAGAGCCAAGGCTCTGGAAGTTATTCAGTTGTTGAAGGAAAAGTATCATGAAGGCAAATGCGATGTTGCAATTGTTGGTAAGGGCACAAATCACATGTTTTCGTATCACTTGCTGAAAAGCCTACCATGTGGTCTTGAATACTTGTTCTTCAAGTGGGTATTCTGATTTTGTTTGTGACTGTAACATGTATACCACATTGCAGATGATGGCAAGCTGGATACTGAGTCTGACTCAGGTGAATTTTGGGTTCTCTTTGGTGGTTTTGCTCCCATTGGGAAGAAGGTAATTAGTGAGGATGATATTATCCCAGAGGCCATTCCTGCTCAACTTTATAGGTATAAGTCCATAAATCTTGTTGATTGCAATTCAATAAAATGAGTAGAAAACTGTGTATTATACACGCATTTTAAAAAAGGATATAGGTAGATGTAGGTCAACAATGTCTTTTGGAATTTTTTTTCCTTTTATTTATAAATTTCATATCTTATCCTCTCCTTTATTTGTGTCACTTTAGTATAAAATTTGATCTAATGTTGCAGTTTAGGCAGCAGATGGTTGCTGAGAAAAGTGCATTATATATTTTGTGTTGAATCCAAATGTATTCTCTTGAGACATTGGATATATATATATTGATTAAAACTAGGGTGTTTTGTCTGAAGTTGATGTTTTTTCTGTTAAATAAGTTATAACCTTAATCTTGTTTCAACTATTTTTTTTCCCATAATACTTCTAGCAGTATAGATATTTCCTTTTTAGTTCCTGTTTTATGGTATGCGCACTATGCATTTAAGTTTCTTGATCTGGAGGATATGACCTTGTGTTTGCAGTATTGCTGATGGTGAGGTCAAGCCTGTAGAAGGTGAACTTTCAAAATCACTGTTGGAGAACTACAAATGCTATCTATTGGACTGTGGTGCTGAGGTATTTGTCTGGGTTGGCCGGGTAACACAAGTTGAAGAAAGAAAAGCAGCTTGTCAAGCAGCTGAGGTAATGCCATTGCAAAAATCCTTTCTTCATATGTTGGTTGAATTGGAGTCATTAAATTTACTAATATATTCAGGAGTTTGTTGCAAGTCAAAAAAGGCCAAAATCTACAAGGATTACCAGAATTATTCAAGGTTATGAAACACATTCATTTAAGTCCAACTTTGATTCTTGGCCATCCGGGTCTGCTACTACCAGTGCTGATGAAGGAAGAGGAAAAGTTGCAGGTGGATACTATTTCTTCACTTTATAATTTGGCTTGGTCTTTTGTCCAATCATTCGTGCTGACTATGAAAGGTGTTTTTTTGCACTGTCAGCTTTGCTGAAGCAACAAGGTATTGGTGTGAAAGGGGCGGCAAAAAGTACCCCAGTTGTTGAAGAAATTCCACCTTTGCTTGAAGGAGGCGGAAAGATGGAGGTGATTTTATAATTTTTTTAATTAGTTTCCCTGGATAATTAAACTGATGTCAGTGCACATGTAATATTGCTTAATGTTTCTAGGTATGGCAAATCAATGGAAGTGCTAAGACTCCATTACCTAAGGAGGATATTGGTAAATTATATAGTGGAGATTGTTACATTGTTCTATACACTTATCACTCTAGCGAGAGGAAGGAAGACTACTACTTGTGCAGTTGGTTTGGAAAAGACAGTACTGAGGTAATTCAATTGCTCTGAATTTGAGCTCTAAATATAGTGATAATTGTAATAATTTGTTTGCTTTAGCTCCACAGAGCTTACCTATTGTTAAGACTGGCCTAGAATTTCCTCACTTGGCCAAAAATATTATTTCTATGTGAGCTTTCATTGCCTAAGATTCTGTGGTGGTGATGATCTTCTGTATGTAGAACAGCTCTATTGGAAACAGACTATGAAGTCTCTTGGCTATATTTAAGGAAAACAATTTATCCTTTATAGGGGTGATCAAAATATGATGTGTCAATAAACTATGTGATTGTTTCTAAGTGGTTGACATTTCATATCATGCTAGCAACATGTGAGCGTGTGTGACCTGCTGCATTTGGTTGCAACCCGATAAGTTCTTCTATTCTTTAATTTTTTTCAGAAAAAATCCATATATTTCTGAATCATGAAAAATAAAACTTGATTCTTTGGCTTAAAAATAAGATTGTTGAAGATCAGGCAATCTATAAAAAGAATAAAACTAGATTGTTACTAAGTCTGGATCAAAGAAAATAATTAGAAAGCTATGTTAGAATGAAGCACAGTGCAAACAAATAAGCCTAGTAATACAACAGAATTATCTAATCATGGAGACTCCTATGAAGAATATGTGCAATAAAAACAAAGAGGCTGTGCAGGAATCCCTTTTCCGAAAAACATTATGGATTTCACATTTACAATGCAAACACTGTTCATTAAAGTTAACGATTTTCTTTTTGTCCTCTTTCTTGTCTGTGTAGCCTAATATTTACCACATGGAACTGTTGTGGAGGGTGAGGAAGGATCTTTGGTTAGGAAATAAAGTTCTCACGATTCCCAAAATAGATAATTTTTGTATGAAACGCTCATAAATAGTATATATTTGTGCATCAGTAAATTGAGCTTCTTTCTATAGTTCAATATTTTAATATCTTAACCTAATAATCTTGATGGTGTTTTCTGACAACTCTATATCTTTCATGACCCATATCTTGGCACACTATGAATTTCTTACATGGAAATACTTGCTTTCTTACTTACTAATAATAATAATCCAAATCATTGTTGTCCATCTCCAAACCACATGATATAACTGTTTTTTTACTCTGCAAGAACATGATATAACATTGTGACTTGGTTATGTCCTATTTTTCAGGAGGACCAAAGGATGGCTATTCGATTGGCTAATACAATGTTCAACTCATTAAAGGGTAGACCTGTTCAGGTACCCTTAATGTGAATACCTTGTTGGGGATGCTGCCTGGAAAATGTGTTTAATTGTAATAGTTTCTTGCAGGGTCGCATATTTGATGGTAAAGAGCCACCACAGTTTATTGCTCTTTTCCAACCAATGGTGGTCCTCAAGGTGTCATTTGCCAAATCCAATGTTAATTTTATTGACATATATAGATAGTGTGAGGTAATCATTTTAACTTACTTATGTCTGATTCAGGGAGGCTTGAGTTCTGGTTACAAAAAATTTATAGCAGATAAAGGCTTGCCAGATGACACATACACAGCAGACAGTGTTGCACTTATTCGAATTTCAGGAACATCCCCTCATAATAATAAAGTGGTGCAAGTAGATGCAGTATGTCCCCATAAAAATTAAATTATTCCTTTTTTGTTCATTGTGGTTATGTTGGTGGGGCTTCTCTTCTCTGCTAGCTGATCGTAATTATGGTATTATTGTTCAGATTGCAGCATCGTTGAATTCTACCGAATGTTTTGTTTTGCAATCTGGCTCAGCTGTTTTTACTTGGCATGGGAATCAATGTTCCCTTGAGCAGCAGCTTCTTGCAACAAAAGTTGCTGAATTTTTAAAGGTAAACCTTACTACAAGTTCTTTCCTGCTATCTTTTTGTACTTTTGTTCTTTTCTGTTTTGGAGATTTTATCGTCTCCCTAGTTGTATTTCATCATTTTTCTGCATATGCTAAAAAAGACGGTTAACTTTTTTGAAGGGTATTAGCTCAAAATTGTACTTGTAACACTGCATTATTCAAGCACCATCATATAAAGTTAAACCGTAACCAACTTGTTCAGTCTTATATTATGATTCTAACAGAGTTTCTAGTTTCTGGCCACTTGGATAGATTTACCTGTCAGGGAAGAAGCTCAACTCTTCTAAGAATATTTGTGGCAATGGCTTTCATATTTCTTTTGCTAACCATTAGTTACTTAAATATAATGTCGTTCAAATAATCTTTGAACGACTATAATATTGAGTTTATACCCTAATATATCCCTTGTAACGGGATAACTTGTGCTTATGCCTCTGGCTATTTCTTTTTCACCAGTAAACTGATGATTTCGTTTGATATTTAGATCAGCAACAGTAATTTACATTACACGTTATTTGTTAACATATTGAACATCCATCTCCAGCCAGGAGTTGCTCTAAAGCTTGCTAAAGAAGGAACAGAAACCTCAGCTTTCTGGTTTGCAGTTGGGGGCAAACAAAGTTACACAAACAAAAAAGCCACTAATGACATTGTCCGAGACGCACATTTGTTCACTTTCTCTTTCAATAGAGGTACACTATCTTCAAGCAGTGTTTGTATACATTTTGCTATAAATAGCATATTTATTTATTTGAATGTTCTGACCAACCACTAATTGTGTATATTTCCTTGCAACATGGATGTGCCAGGAAAGTTACAGGTGAGTTTGTGACTGCAACCTCATTATGTAGGCAGTGAGTCAGTAACTTGGGGGTTCTCTATCTCTTCTAAATCTGATTTTATATTGTACTCTTCAGGTAGAGGAGGTTTATAACTTTTCCCAAGATGATTTGCTAACAGAGGATATCCTCATACTTGACACGCACGCCGAAGTTTTCGTTTGGATTGGTCAGTGTGTGGATCCAAAAGAAAAGCAAAATGCATTTGAAATTGCCCAGGTAAATAATGTTCAATTAATTAGAGTTTTCACTTCCCATATTTCCTTTTACTTGATGTATACTATAAATTTTCCTTCAGAAATACATAGATAAGGCTGCATCTCTGGATGGACTATCTCCTCAAGTTCCACTATATAAAGTAACAGAAGGGAATGAACCGTGCTTTTTCACTGCATACTTTTCTTGGGATCATGCAAAAGCTTTGGTAAGTGCTAAAACATCAGGGAACTCCATTTTTTTTTGTTTCCCTGTCTTCTTAAAATATCTCCATTCTCACACTTAATAATCATTGTGGCCTGTAAAGTTGTATTTTTATGAGTGTATTAATTGAATACAGTATAATTCTTGGCTAACAAGCTGGTTTAGTAAAAACATATTGTCACAAATATAACGATGACAACAATTTTGAAGTTTTATAAAACAGATTTTTGGTTTTCAAACGACTCAAATGACATCATATGGTTCATGCAGTGAAATAAGGTTGTTGTTGTATAATACAGATTCTATCTTTCAAAATTGAAGCTGAGATTATAGGTATAAAACAGCTCTTCCCATGTCTGAACCAGGTCTTCTTAGTACTATTAGTGTACTTACTCATACGAAGAGTATAAGGTGTATAAGCGAGTTCCAAAATTGCT